>NW_027614904.1:0-121114 GCF_965212315.1 Lampetra planeri | reverse complement strand
GAACCCGGTCCCGCACCTGGTCGACACGGGGGTGGGGTGGGAGGGGAGGCATCAACGAGTGCAGTGCATGGGAACACGGCAGCTACAGAGAGGCGATGAGGAGTTGACTAACTGTCGGTGAGTGAGTGACCCAAGTTAATTAGTGAGTCCAGCTACTTGGAGAAATGTTAATTTGTGAGTACGGCTACCTGTAAGTGTGTGCGTGACTGTCGTGGCGTAGCGGTTAGCGCTACGAACACGGCGATCCGAGTTCGATTCCCGCTCACGGCCAACACCAGCGACGATTATCTGCAGCGGTCTCCCCGAGGTCGACTCGGCCTCAAATTCATATTTGGTGCGGTGTGTAGTGAACATCACCGCTGGGGTGATGCCCACTCGCTAACAGGACTTGCCCCAACAGTCTGTTAAGGCTGCACGGGGGATCTCTGTGACTACTGCGCATGAGACACAAACGGTCATTGGAGCCGCGCGGACGAATTTCTGCCGATCGCCGGATCGACGCCGACGCCCGGCACCGGTTCGCCCGGCCCGTGGTCATAGCGCGGCGATGCCCGGAGCTGCCCGGGGGGGGGAGGAGGCGGGGGGGGGGGGGGCGCTCAGCATCACACCGGCCTCCGTTTGACGCGCCGATCCCGTCCCTGCAAATTAACCTCCATCGCCGGAATCGCCGGAGCCTTTGAATCGCTTAATCCCTCGCTCATCTTCACAGGAAATTTGCATAGCCTTATTGGCCTGTAACGGCAAGATAACCTTTCTTTCAGGCTTTTAATTTCTCTCTCTCTTCTCTCTTCTCTCTCTCTCCCCTCTCTCCTCTCTCTCTTTCTCTCCGAGTGCCCGTGCCTTCTCGCTGTAGATGTCAATGTTGCATATTAAGCAGAGGCCGAGAGCGTGTGCGCACGCACGCATGCATGCGCGTAGCTGTTTGTGTGGGTTTGTGTGGGCGACCGTGGGGGTGAGCGTGACTGCGAGCGTGCCTGCGAGCCTGTGAGCGTGCCTGCGTGCATGCGAACGTGCGTGCCTGCTTGCGTGCGAACGTGAGTGTGCGAGCGTGTGCCTGTGAGCGTGTGCCTGTGAGCGTGTGCCTGTGAGCGTGCCTGTGAACGTGCGTTCGAGAGTGAGCGTGCATCTTCAAGTGCATGAATTTGTGTGGCTGTGGTTTGGAAGACAAAGGCAACCGGGCGTGTGGTGCTGGCCACCCACCCTGTTGTGTGCCGTGCCGGCCTGAATAGATCTTAATAGGCGCTCGCTAACAGCGCTCGCCCCGGCAGTCTGCCAAGGCTACATGGAGGAATCTTTGTCTCTGTGTCTGTGTGCACGTGGCTGAGCATGCGCGTGTGTGTGTGTTTATGCATCTGCGTGTGTGGGTGCATGGCTATGCTCGCTATAATAGCACTTTCCCCAACAGACAGTTATGGCTATATGTGAAGGAATCTTTGCCTTTGTCTGTGTGTGTGTCTGTGTGCATGGTTGCAAGTGCGTGTGTGTCTGTGTGCATGGTTGCAAGTGCGTGTGTGTCTGTGTGCATGGTTGCAAGTGCGTGTGTGTCTGTGCGCATGGCTGTGAGTGTGTGTGTGTCTGTGTGCATGGCTGCAAGTGCGTGTGTGTGCATATAAATTTGCGTCACATGTATGCCTACGTGTGCGCACACACGCGCGTGCGTGTGTGTGTACGTGCATACGTGTGTATGCTTAGTATGCACCATCCAGCGCACACAGTTGCGAGCGGTCAGGTGTGTGTGTGTGTGTACGTGGTGGGGAGCGATGGCGCAGTAGTCGGGGCACTTGCGCTACGAAACGCGGCGACTCGACTTTGATTCGCGCTCACGGCCAACACCAGTGGCAAATATCTCCACCAGTCCTGGGCCTCCCCTAGGTCGACTCAGCCTTAACCCGGGTGGTGGTGGCACCCGCCCGTGAACCGTTGCTGTGGAGGCAGCAGCGAGGGTTGATGGATCGCACGCAGATGGGAGGTGCCGTGTACCCCGGCTCCCCAGGAGAAGGCGGTACGGCCAGTGGACTAGTCGCCATCCGTTCCCATCTGCAAGGGGGATGGAAAGAGATAGCTGTGGGTTTTATTCGTGCGCTCCGCTCCGGTTCCCTCCCAAGGGGCCGAAATTTTTTTTACTTAAAACCCAACACAGCAGCGGCAGGACCCTCCCAACGAGTGAGGTCGGTGAAGCGAGCTCCCTTGCCGCGGTGCGTTACCGTGAAATGTCCTCACCGCGCCCGGGGATAGACGGGTGTCGCTCGCCGCTCTGCGCGACCGACACTGGCAACAGGTTCGCTCGTCCCGCGTGTGAGCTGATTTTGTTTGGAACTTTTTGTTTGGCGCACTTTGCCCCCCCACCCCCCCCGCCACTCTTCCCCTTGCCTCGTATGAAATCTCCCCCCCCCCCCCCGCTCGCAGTGCCCCCGTGAGCGGGGCAGCGAGCCCGATCCTTCACCCCGTCCCAGAGCCCAGGAGCACTTCTGCCGTGGAATTTCTGTACCATCCCCCCCCCCCCCCCATCTCTTGTCGTGGTTCGTGCCTTTTACCACCGGGCTCTTGTTAAATTAACAAAAAAATGTAAACCCCATCAGCATCGTGGGACGACAAAGGCGGCCGGGCGTGGTATTGGACCCGTCCTGGTTGATGACCGCCCGCGGGCCCGGCCCCTCCCTTAGGTTTTGCGAGAGGCGACGATCCCCCGCTGACGGGTGATGGTCGCGGAACTCAAATGAAGCCCGGGGTCCATTCGTCGGCGGAACTCGGTGACTTCTCCCGCCGCTGCTGGCGTCGGCGACCGTCGTCCGTCCGCCTCTTCGCCGGGAAGCGCCGATAAATATTTAACGAGACGCGTCCGCGCGGGCCCGTCGTTCCGCCCGTGCCGCCCGTTGGAGCGGAGCGCGGGATCCCAATATCTCGGGGCCGGCGGCGGCGGCGTCGGCGGCGTTGGGCCCCCAAATAAAATCGGCGGCGGATCGTCCGGGCCCCGGTTGAGGCTCGCCGGCATCGCGCGTGCCGGAGGAGGGGGCCTTGGTGCACGCGGCCGGGAAACGGAACGCCTCCGCTGTTGCGGCGAGCGAGCGCGGGAGTCGCGGGTCGGGCCGCCACCCTCCCCGCAATCGCAGGGTCGTTCTCCGCGAGTTGGCGACGCGAGAGCCGAGTTCACTCTTGGCAGAGTTTTGACGGAGGGCGGCAAGGGTTTGTGCGCTCGTGCGTGCGCGCCGAGCTCCACACCCCACACCCCCCCCCACCGTCACCCCACCCCAACCCTCCTCCTCCTCTACCCAATCTGCTGCCTGTCATCCCGAGACTCTGCACCCCCTCCCATCCCCGTCATCCTCGTTTCTGCTCTCGCTCGCAAAACACTGACGCGTGAACCCCTCCCTCCCTCCCCGGGATGTGAGACGGGCAGAAGGAGGCAGCCTGGCTCGAGGCCTGCGTTGTTTTGTGAGAATAAATAATGTAGGCTCGGGGTGGGGGCGGGGGGGGGGCGGGGGCGGGCGTGTTTGCTTTGATCTGCACGCCGCTCTCGCGCGGCCCCTTTGGCGCGCGGAGCCCGGCTCCGTCTCCGAGGGGCCACACCAACTCCGCTAATATCGCTGATTTGTTTTTAATGATTAATTAACGAGGGCCCCATGAATTATTTACCCGCGCTAATTCAACGCGCGTGCGAATTAATGGCGCGCGCGCCAACGCGTTCCGCACCGCCGCCCCGGTGCGGAACGCTCGAGGAGCGGTAAACAAACGGGCGCGTCCGGGGAGCACGAGGAAGCGTGGGGAAGCACCGGGGAAGCGTGGGGAAGCACCGGGGAAGCGTGGGGAAGCACCGGGGAAGCACCCGGGTTGAACAGGGAAGCGTGAGGAATCTTCTTGGTTCTTTCAGTAAAAATAAAACATAATAAAATAATATAATATAATAATATTTTATTACTTCCCTTCTACGTGACTTTACCGAAAGAACCAAGAAGATGAATCCCTGCAGTCACGAAAGCTTTAAATCGAAATTTAAGCGTGAGGAAGTGCAGAGAAGCACGAGGAAGCGCAGGGACGAGTGGGTAAGCGCTGGGGAAGCGAACGGAAGCAGACTGCGCCGTGGTAACCAGGGCGGCTCTCGTGTCTTCCGATGGCACTCGCGAAGCACAAAGCACGGCTCGTGTCACGCGTGATGGGACCGAGTGTCGGGAGAGGAGGGGAGGGAGCGGAGAGAGCGGAGGGAGAGGAGGGAGCAGAGGGAGAGGAGGGAGCGGGGGAAGAGGAGGGAGAGGAGCGGAGGGAGCGGTGTGCCTGTCGGATTCGGGGATTTGCAGATTGGGAGCGCGTGCGGCGAGGCGGCGGTGGTGGCGGGACGGGGCATGGCGCCCGCGTGCTCGCACATATCTCCGAGTGCAAATGAGGGAGCGGCCGCCGTCGGCTGGGGGCACCGCGGCCCACGGGGAAACGCGTGTGGCACGGCATGGCCCGTCCGTGGCCCGCTCTCCCCCGGTAGCTCACCGTGGATGTGCCCGTTCCTACGACCCTGCTGGTCCCAAGCACCACCGACTTGGCAACGACAAACAACGCGGCAATAACATTGCTAATGGCTGGCCTGTACCCGTGTGTGTATTCGCGTGTGTGTGTTGTATTTGGTGTGTAGCTTTGTTGTGTATTGTGTGTCCGTGTGTGTACGTGCGCATGCAGCGCGCAAATGTGTGTCGTGTGAGGTGTGTGAATGTGTGTGTAGAGTGAGTTGTGTGTGAGCGTGTGTCGTGTGTGTCTGTAGTGAGCAGTGTGCACGATTTCACATGTACACACTCGCTCTCCCACACACACACGCTCTCACACACACACACTTTCTCACACACACACACACACACGTTCTCACACACACACACACGTCCTCACACACACACGCGCTCTCACACACACACACACACACGTTCTCACACACACACACACACACACGTTCTCACACACACACTCACACACACACTCACACACACACGCGCTCTCACACACACACACACGTTCTCACACACACACGCACGTGGTTCTCCGACCGCCTTTATTCCCTCGTCTAATTCATCCGGTAGCCGCCATTTTGGTGGCTCCAAGATGGCGGTGTTGCTGTGGTGACGTCCCGGCGCTCCCCTCGCTCTTCACGCAGCTCCTCTCCCGCCCGCCCAGTGCCGCCAGTGCCGCACGGCAGCTGTAGCCGGTGCCCGCACGAGCCGCGATGCCCGTGGAAGTGGCACAAGCGCTCGCACATTCACGTCGCCAGGCACGGGGGCCCTGCCCGGTCTCTCGCTCATCTCCTCCCCCTCCACTCCCCGTCCCCTCTCTCCCTGTCTCTTCTCTCCCTGTCTCCTCTCTCCCTGCTGTCTCTCTGTCTCTTCTCTCCCTGCTGTCTCCCTGTCTCCTCTCTCCCTGCTGTCTCCCTGTCTCCTCTCTCACTGCTGTCTCCCTGTCTCCTCTCTCCCTGCTGTCTCCCTGTCGTCTCTGCCGGTCCCCTGTCTCCCCGCTGTCCCTCCCACTGCCCTCTACGTCTGCTGCGTCCCCGTTTCTCCGTCTCGCTCGTTCAGTCTCCCGTGTGTTGACCAGGAGAGTGAATTGGCTCATTGTTGAGACGCTCGTGCGCACACAACATGAGCGCTTGGTGAGAGACAAAGGCGGCCGGGCGTGGTTACTGTCCACGGCTCCTCCCCCTCGTGCGCCGTGCCGGCCTTCATCGGTGCCCCTCGCTAACGGCACTTGCCCTAACAGCCTGTTCAGGCTATAGGAGGGAGGGGGGGGATCTGTCTTTGTCCTGCGTCTGATAATCGACCTCCATATGGGGAAAGAAAAAATGAAAATGGGAGGGGGGGGGGGTCTGGATCTTCTAAGCCCCCCAAAAGTACGAGGGTCGATGAGAGTGTTCCGAGTTGTTTGAGCAGTACGACCCCTTCCTTTGTCCGGCTCTCCACGTAGAGACAATAACGTCGTGTTATTGGTGTAAGCTGTTGGAGGTTGTGGTGGTGGTCGTGGTGGTCGTGGTGGTGGTTGTAGTGGTTGTGGGCCGTGGTGAATAAGTCGCCCGCCCCCTCTGTGCTGTGAGCAGGAAACTCAGGCCCCCCCCAGCACATCATGTCCCCCCCGGGGACCCCGGGGATGACCCCGGGGCCCGAGGGAGGCATGGGTCTCCAGGACGGGAAGACCCCTCCTCCACCGCCCAGCGAGAACAAGTCTAAGGTGCGTGGCAAGTGAGGACCGACTCGCTTGCTCACTTGCTCACTCGCATGCTCACTCACACACACACTCACTCGCTCTGACTCACTCGCTCTCACTCTCACTCCGTCTGACTCGCACACTCGCTCGCTCTCATTCACTCGCTCTCACTCACTCTCACTCCCTCTGACTCGCACACTCACGCTCGCTCACTCGCACACTCGCTCGCTCTCGCTCGCACACTCACTCGCTCGCTCTCACTCGCACACTCACGCTCGCTCGCTCTCACTCGCTCGCTCACTCTCACTCACTCGCTCTCACTCGCTCGCTCGCACTCGCACACTCACGCTCGCTCGCTCTCACTCACTCACTCTCACTCACTCGCTCTCACTCGCTCGCTCTCACTCGCACACTCGCGCTCGCTCGCTCTCACTCACTCGCTCTCACTCGCACACTCACTCGCTCGCTCTCACTCGCACACTCACGCTCGCTCGCACACTCGCTGGCTCTCGCTCTCGCTCACACTCGCACTCACTTGCTCTCACTCGCACTCACTCTCACTCACTCTCTCACTCACTCACTCAGGTTAGGTGCACTTTGAGGCCACGTGATGTGTCGAAGGCTCGTTGCTGGCCGGAAGTCACGGGACAGTGCCAGGTGCCATGGATTGACTGACTAAGATGACTGGCAGATGCACCACTTGTGCCGCTTGGTGTGCCAACTTGCATTTTAACCACCCGGCGTTCCACTCGTTGTGAACGTCGCTCCTCTGCCCTCGGATGTTGTTGGAAGGCGACTGCCTCCAACTGCCCAGTAGCGTCCTTCACAAGCCTCCTCCACAGAGGCCAATCTTGACACTGCTGGTACCAGTCTTCGGCAAGTCCACTCAGCCCCACACCCTGCTGTACCACATCACTCCATCTCTTTTCTAGCCCGTTCAGTGCCCGTTTAGCCCCTTCTATCTGGCCCCTCCATCCGACCCATTCAACGCAGCCTCGCCTGCCGTAGGAGCTCACCGATGGGACTGTGTCCAGATCTTTCAAGGATCTGTGAGCTCCTCACACAAATCCAGCCTGGTGACAGCCAGGATGGATCATGGGCAAGCCAGCCTGAATGTTACAAACTGGCACAGACGGTCCCCCAGAGGAGATGAGGTTTTGCAGCATTGAGAAGGAAGGGCATGACTATGGCCGGGAAGATCTGGGCCTTCATATGGCGCGATTGGCCAGGTAGCTTCCACACAGCGTTACGCAGTCGATGAAAAGATGATGGCGCTCGGCTGACTCCAACACGCTCACACTCGCGCATGGACCCACACTCAGACACACACTCGCACAAAGACAAAAGTCCGCCGTGTAGCCTACAGAGGCTGTTGGGGCAAGTGCTATTTGCGAGCACCCAGGTTGGCACGGCACGTAAACGGGGGTGGGTGGCCATCACCGCGCCAAAGCCGCCTTTTACTCTCTCTAATGCTTACACACTGCGCCAGGTATTCATTTAAGGCTAAGTCGACCTAGGGGACAATTGGGACCAGTTCAGATATTCGCCACCGATGATGGCTGTTAGTGGGAATTTAATTCGGGTCTCTGGGTTTGTAGGACAGTGTGCTAACCTTTATACTACCACTCTAAAACAAAGACAAAGATCCCCTGTATAGCCTTAACAGACTGTCAAGGCAAGTCCTATTAGCGAGCATCTATGAAGGCAGGCAAGGGGCACGAAGGGGTGGGTGGCCAGCACCACGCCCGTCCGCCTTTGTCTCCCCACTGGCGATGATTTTACACACCGCACCAGTTACTGATTTGAGGCTGAGTCGACCTAGGAGAGGCCCAGGACCGGTTCAGATAATCGCCACTGGTGTTGGCCGTGAACGTAAATCGAACTCGGATATTTGCGTTCATAGCGCATCGCGCTAACCACTACACTACTGCTCCCCACAAGCGCACAAAGACGCACACCCACTCACACACAGTCTCACGCACATACGCACACACTCACTCCACCTCCTCCCGTAGCCTCTCACCCTGCCCCATCCCGCTCGGCCTTCTCCCGCATCTGCGACTCGCGTGGACACACGCGGGTTAATACGCAGCCTTGACCCAGGCTCCCCCCGATGCCCCCCCCCCTCCCCACGGGGCCGGTGGTTGCCAGGAGCGTTGCCGAGCAACGGCGGTTTGGGTTCTGGGTTTCCGTGCCGACGCCACGGTCCACGCGTCCCGGCGAGCGGCAGCGCTGTCTTTCTGCCGCGGCGGAGGGTGAAGGGGCCAGGAACGGGACCCGTACCCCCCTCCCCCTTCCCCCCCCACCGCCCACTTCCCCCCCCCCCCCGTCCGTGGCCCCCCCTCCCTTCCAGCGAACCCTTCAGGCCTACTTGGCCACAGCGCCCTGTAGGCCTTGTTGTTGTCTGCAGCAGTTGCGGGCAACGTGAGTCACGATTTGTATAAAGCACGAGAGAGAGAAGCGGGTTAAAGCGAAATCACAGAGCAGGGGGTCTGGTCCCATAGGGGTCACGGTTCCATCTTAGGGGTCACGGTTCCATCATAGGGGTCACGGTTCTATCAAGAGGTCAAAGTTCGATCATAGGGGTCACGGTTCCATGATAGGGTTCACGGTTCCATCACATAGGGTTCACGGTTCTGCGCGTCTCTGTCCTCCCTCTGCACCCCCCTCCCACCCCTCGTCGCCGCCCCCCCCCCGACAGAAGTCCGGCTCGTCCACGACGACGGGCGAGAGCATCAGCCGCCTGTACGAGCTCGGCTGCGAGCCCGAGCGCCGCCTCTGGGTCGACCGCTACCTCTCGTTCATGGACGAGCGCGGCACGCCGGTGCCCGCGCTGCCGGCCGTCGGGCGCAAGCCGCTCGACCTCTACCGCCTCTACGTGTCGGCGCGCGACATCGGCGGACTCACGCAGGTGAGCCCCCCCCGCACCGCCCGTTCCCCCCGGGCCGCCGGTGCCGGTGCCGGCGCGGCCCGGACCGCCGGTGCCACGGCACGGCCGGAATTACGGGATGTCCGGAAACCACGGGACGCGGCCAGAGCCACGGGGGCAGCGGCGAACCCACGGTGTGGCCGAAACCGTGGTGCAGCCCGGAGCGTGGTACAACCGGCCCAGGCGGTGAACGGTGCCACTGACCCGGCACGCGCCGGCTCTTGCGCTCGTTCGTGCAAGATCGCCATCGTCGCCATCGTTAGCCACGATCGGTCCACTGCTGGATAAAGGCCTCGCCCAAGTCCCCATCGCCGCACGTCGCGGTCTCGCGGCGCGAACTCTCCACCCGGCACCCGCACCGGAGTCGATCTCGGCGCTCCATCTCCGGGGTGGGCGTCCTCTCCGGCACGTTCCCGCCCTCGGCTGCCGCTCTCCAGTTCTTCTCGGCCACCGGCCGTCATTCCTCCTGGCGATGTGTTCCGGGGGCTTAAGCCCACGTGCTGCGCAATCATCGTTGAAAAATTAATGAGCTGTGAGCCTGGCTAACCGCACGCGTGCGCGCGTGTGTGTGTGTCTTCGCACACGCGCCTACCTGGCGCGGTGTGTCGGCATCCGCACCGGGGAGACAAAGGTGGCCAGGCGTGGCGTTGGCCACGTCGCCCCATCGTGCACCGTGCCACCCTTAATGGGTGCCACTCCCTCACGGCCGCTCGCTGCACTGATTCACGGTTCGAATCCATCCGGCCGCCCTGATTAATACTGCGGGTCTCTGAACCGATCAGCGCGGTTGTGGCTACGTACGGCGGCGCGAAAGAAGTTCCAACGGACACCCGTACAACCGTTGACGTCCGTGACGGGCCGCCCGATTCACAGCAGCGGGCGGGCGTCAAAGATCCTGCGACCGACTTGGAGAGAGGAGAGCCGGCCATTGTCCGTTAGCGGCGTCGCGGGGGCAATTAGCCAAATTTGAAAAAATTTCACCACAAAATACTCACTGGGAGTACAGTCTAATTGCATTGCATTGTATATCTAATTGCTCAACCAAATGTATCAATTAGTTACGTTTAACTGTTATCTAATTGCTATCTAATTGGTATCCAATTGGGCCTAATTGCTCTTTCTGGCTGCGAGTGCTCCTCTACAACTTCACCGGCGAGCTAAAACGACGACGATCCGCGCGTCACAATGTAACTCGTTTGGCCGTGTCGCTGAGTGGAGGCTCTTGCGACGCAAATCTGGCGAGATCCTTACGGCGCCTAACGCAAAAACGAGACGTCGTCGCGATTCGAGTGACGCTACAATCCGCACGCGGTGGCGTGACGTCACGGGAGGAGCCCCAACGAGGACAAAACTGGTCTGCAGCTGGAGCGTGTCGTTGGGACGTGGCCGCGGTTTCTCAACTCCTCGTGAGCCTGTGGTTCTAGACGACAATATCTCCACGCGCTCGACCCCTTTGAGGCGGTGGTCTGGACGAGGCTGAGAGCTGCCGGGACGTTGCGACGCTTCTCCCGCGCTGTGCGCGCCCGGAGCTCGCGACGCGGCCACAGCCTGGGAGTCGACGTTTACCCGACGGCCGTACGGCTGCTGACCCCGTCGCCGTTGACCCCACCCCCCCCCCTCCCCTGCAGGTGAACAAGTGCAAGAAGTGGCGCGAGCTGGCGACGGGGCTGGGCGTGGGCACGTCGAGCAGCGCCGCCAGCTCGCTCAAGAAGCAGTACATCCAGTTCCTGTTCGCCTTCGAGTGCAAGGTGGAGCGCGGCGAGGAGCCCCCCTCCGACCTCATCAACCCGCCCGTGCCGGCCGACACCAAGAAGCACGCCGCCAAGGTGCAGCCGCCGTCGCCAGGTGAGACACCCCCACCGCGCCCGGCACGCCGACAGGCGGGTCTCACCGCCACCGCCGCGCCGCAACCCGGCCACGGGCCGGCGTGCCGTGGCCGCATTTGGCCGTGCCACGTCGTTTGTGTTCCGGCCGCAACACTCGTGGGCGGCCGCGTCGCTTGCGACCGGCCACACCACTCGTGAAACCGCCTGTAGCCACCGTCGCCACTGCTGCACCCTCGCCACTGCTGCACCCTCGCCACTGCTGCACCCTCGCCACTGCTGCACCTCGCCACTGCTGCACCCTCGCCACTGCTGCACCCTCGCCACTGCTGCACCCTCTCCACTGCTGCACCCTCGCCACTGCTGCACCCTCGCCACTGCTGCACCCGCGCCACTGCTGCACCCTCTCCACTGCTGCACCCTCGCCACTGCTGCACCCTCGCCACTGCTGCACCCGCGCCACTGCTGCACCCTCGCCACTGCTGCACCCTCGCCACTGCTGCACCCTCTCCACTGCTGCACCCTCGCCACTGCTGCACCCTCGCCACTGCTGCACCCTCGCCACTGCTGCACCCTCGCCACTGCTGCACCCTCGCCACTGCTGCACCCTCGCCACTGCTGCACCCTCGCCACGGTAACCCGGCCCCACCGCTGCAGACCAACCCCGGGTCACTCTTGCAAACGAGGCCCCCCCCCCCCATCCTGGTCTCTTCTTTAAGTTCCCAGCTGGCCACACAGAATCAGCGTGGAACTCCGCTTACGCCCGGCTACATCGCTCACAACCGCCAGGGATGTCCATGCGGGGGGTGGGGGGGTGTGTCCAGGGCCCGGGGAAAGTCCCACGCCGCGTGGGCCCCTCCGCGACACCTTCAAACTAAACCGGAAGTATTACATCTGACGTCGTGACGTCGTAGCGCCAGGCCCCCCCCCCCCCCAAAGCGCGGGGCCCGGGGCGGTCACCCCGATTCGGCCTACCCTCGGGACGGCTCTGACGGTCGACCCCACTGCCTCCATTTCTCTTCGGCAGCGCGGCCGGCGTGGCTGCTGTGGCTTGCGCAATCGGTGCAGAGAATTAGCGGCCGCATTCGCCCCCTCGCTGGCTTGGCCGCCGCCACACTACTCGTAGCTGCCGGCCGACCTGAACCCTAGACAGCTGACCCAACCTGACGGACCAGACCCGAGCACACGCAGATACGAGGTCTACAGATGACGGTCAGGTGCTCTTCAGCGTACGTCCGTGTGCATGCACGTACCGTGTGCGCGTGCGCGCGTGAGCAACCGGTGAGCAACTCCGATGTCACAGAACTCGCAATCCTCACGCGGCCCCAGCAGCAGCAGTCGGCAGCCACCGCCGCCAGAGCTGAGCGAGAGGGAGCAGAGTGCGCGCGCGCGCGTCTGTTTGTCATGTTCTATTTTTGGCATCTGCTTTCCCAGGAGGATCGAGTTGAGGGGAGGGGAAAGGCTTGGAGCGATCGGTGGCGGGGATGGGGCTGGGTGGGGGTTTGTTTACAATCTTGGCTGGAGAGGTGAAATGGGTCCACGCTGCTTGGCCAGGAACCAGACTTTGTAAATCAATTACTCGGCAGACACGAGGAACGAGACACCCAGCCTTGTGTGTGTGTGCACGTGTGTGTTTTTTTACCCGGTGATGTCACACATCCTTAAGCCTTGGGTGGGGGGTGGGGGATGAGATGTGATGTCATTGGACAGTCACTGGCTGACTCTCCGAGCCGTGATGTAATCTCGGCGTGACGTCACCCGCCCGCTCTCATCTCCCCGTGCATGAAGAGCGTGGGGGGGAGGAGGAGGGGGGGGGGGAAGCTGTGGGGGGGGGGGATGCTGATAGGTGGGTGGTGGTGGCTGGGGGAGGCGGCGGTGGGGGGGGGAGCGTGTGGGGAGGGGTAAGCGGATTACAGCTTTGTGTGCGAGCCCGTGGGGCGGTGTTGGAATGTTCGGGGAATCCCTGGGGCAGCCACAGACAGGTTGGGGAAGTGGTGGGGGGGGGGTGCAGCGGTAAGCGGATGCTGCTGAGGCTGAACATAAAGATAAGAATGTAAACAAAGCGGCGATTGACCTTTGCCTGGCCTCTCCCCTGCCACGCGGTGGTGGCGGGTGGCGGTGGTGGCTCCACGCCAGGCGGCTAACCGGCGCGGCCTGCCGGATCGTCCCCCTCCGTCTCCTCGAACCCGACCGGGGGGGGCGGCACGGCACCGCGCCGAGCGACGGCGCGTGCCCCGTGCCGGCGGTTGTCACCGCACCGCCGCTCGTTTGCCCCGCGCAGCCGTGGCGAGTCTCGGGATTCGGCGCGTTTATTTTATTCGGGAATGAAGTCCCCTGCGAGCATTGCTACCGCCGCCACTGCCGCCACCTCCTCGCTCACCATGTGGTCTCTCCTCCACCGAATCCCACAGCTACAGCTGCTGCTGCTGCACGGGAGACCCACAAAGCCACCACCAAGATCTGATCTCAGAGAGCCATAGGCTCACACACAGACCCATAGGCTCACACAGAGACTCAGCAAGCAGCAAACGCGAGACTGCCTGGTGCCACGAACCCAGTGACCCCAGTTCGATTCCCGCTCACGGCCAACATCGGTGACAGATATCTGAACCGGTCGTGGGCCGCCCCCTAGGTCCACTCGACCTTAAACGAGTACGTCCTGCGGTGTGTAAACAAATGCGGCCAGGCGTGGTGCTGGCCGTCCACCACCCCGTGCGTTGTGCCGTACTCGCTCGCTTAACAGCACTCGCCCCGGCAGTCCGTGAAGGCTATGCGGGGGACCTTTGTCTTTGCGTGTGGCCACTTGGCAGCCGGCTCGGGCTCCATGCAGGGGCCCCAGACGCCGCAGTCGACCAGCAGCTCCATGACGGAGGGGGCGGCCGAGATGAAGCCCCCCACTCCGGCATCCACCCCGCACAGCCAGCCGCCCCCCACCGTGGGGAACAGGTGCGTGCTGGCACACACGCATGTACACATGCACACGCATGTACTCACGCGCACGCACGCACGGACACGCGCAAACACGCGCAGACATACGCAGACACATGCGTGCACACAGACGAATGCACACAGACGAATGCACATGCACACACACGCACGCGTACACAAACGCGTACACGCGTACACGCACACAATTGCAAATGCACGCACACGCAGGTGCAGGTTCATGTACGTGCATATAAAGTCACAGGAAAAGATCTCCCAAATGGGCTTTAACAGACTGTTGGGGCAAGTGCTGTTAGCCGGCACGGTACACGAAGGGGGGTGGTGGGTCAACTCCCAGCCCGGCCGCCTTTGTCTCCCCAGTGCCGGCCGGCCGTGGTTCTCAGCAGACCCTCCTCTTGTGTTTCGATTTAAAGCTTTCGTGACTGCAGGGATTCATCTTCTTGGTTCTTTCGGTAAAGTCACGTAGAATGGAAATAATAAAATAATAAAAATGAAACATAATAATATAATTCTCACGTTTCGGCCACAACGCAAGCAGCCTCCTCGACAGACCTGTTCTTTACCTGAGGACGGCTGCTTACGTTGTGGCCGAAACGTTGTGAGATTTATTTAATTATGTTTTATTTTTATTATTTTATTATTTCCCTTCTACGTGACTTTACCGAAAGAACCAAGAAGATACATCCTCTTGTGCTCGCTGACAGGTTGCCCCAACAGTCTGTTCGCGTTTGTGTTCTTCAGTGTATGTTCTTGTGTGTGTGTGTTCATTATGAGACCTCCTTTGGCAGTTGCAAGATATAGTAATAGGTTTTTACCTTTTTATCTGGCAACAAAACTGACACCTTTATACAAGGGATCATGTTTGCATTACCCATTATCAGAGTTGTATTTTTGTTTGCATTTTGACCGCAAGTGTTGGATCCCTTGTATATAGGTGTCAGTTTTGTTGCCAGATAAAAGGGAAAACGCCTATTACTCTGTGTGTGTTCATGTTCACGTGTGGAGGCGTGGTTGCGTAGTGGTTCGCGCTACGCTGCGCTACGAACTCAACGGCACGAGTTGGATTCCCGCTCACGGGACAACATCAGTTTCAAATAGCTTAACCGGTCCCACGCCTCCCCTAGGTCGACTCAGCCTTAAACGAGCGTGTGAACATCGGCGCTGGGGGATGTACACAGGCAGCCGGGCACGGTGCCCCGTACCGCCCTTCAGAGGTGCTCGCTTGCCCCAACGATGTGCTAAGGCGTGTGTGCGTGTGCGTGTGTGTGCGTGCGTGCGTGTGTGCGTGTGTGTGTGTGTGTGCGTGTGTGTGTGTGTGTGTGTGCGTGCGTGTGTGTGTGCGTGTGTGTGCGTGCGTGTGTGTGTGCGTGTGTGTGTGTGGGGGGGGATCTTTGTCTTTGTCTGCGTGCGCCAGGAACAGCACCATCAGCCTGCAGGACCCCTTCTCGGAGAACGGGGACCCGGCCTTCCAGCGCCGCAACGCGCTCACCCCCAACCCCACCAACGCCCCTTACCACAGCCTCACCCCGCCCGCCGGTGCGGGGCCCGACGCGCTGGCGCGGGCCGCCTACGAGCAGGGCCGGGCGGAGGGGCAGTACGGTGCCCCCCGTGACCCCCGCGACCCCCGCGACCCTCGCGACCCTCGCGACCCCCGAGACCCCTACAACCCCATGCGCAAAGGTACAGAGAGTGCGGGGAGAGGGGGGGGGCGCTGTGATAGGGGGGCTTTGTTAGAGGGGGGGCACTGAGGGGGACAGCATTGAGAGAGGGGGGGCTCTGTGAGAGGGGGGCACTGTGAGCGTGTTCTCTGTGTATGCAGTGTGCAGTGTTTATCTGTATGTAGCGTGTTCTCTGTGTATGCAGTGTGCAGTGTTTATCTGTATGTAGCGTGTTCTCTGTGTATGCAGTGTGCAGTGTTTATCTGTATGTAGCGTGTTCTCTGTGTATGCAGTGTGCAGTGTTTATCTGTGTGTAGCGTGTTCTCTGTGTATGCAGTGTGCAGTGTTTATCTGTGTGTAGCGTGTTCTCTGTGTATGCAGTGTGCAGTGTTTATCTGTGTGTAGCGTGTTCTCTGTGTATGCAGTGTGCTGTGTTTATCTGTGTGTAGCGTGTTCTCTGTGTATGCAGTGTGCGGTGTTTATCTGTGTGTAGCGTGTTCTCTGTGTATGCAGTGTGCGGTGTTTATCTGTGTGTAGCGTGTTCTCTGTGTATGCAGTGTGCGGTGTTTATCTGTGTGTAGCGTGTTCTCTGTGTATACAGTGTGCAGTGTTTATCTGTGTGTAGCGTGTTCTCTGTGTATACAGTGTGCAGTGTTTATCTGTGTGTAGCGTGTTCTCTGTGTATACAGTGTGCGGTGTTTATCTGTGTGTAGCGTGTTCTCTGTGTATGCAGTGTGCAGTGTTTATCTGTGTGTAGCGTGTTCTCTGTGTATGCTGTGTGCAGTGTTTATCTGTGTGTAGCGTGTTCTCTGTGTATGCAGTGTGCTGTGTTTATCTGTGTGTAGCGTGTTCTCTGTGTATGCAGTGTGCAGTGTTTATCTGTGTGTAGCGTGTTCTCTGTGTATGCAGTGTGCTGTGTTTATCTGTATGTAGCGTGTTCTCTGTGTATACAGTGTGCAGTGTTTATCTGTGTGTAGCGTGTTCTCTGTGTACGCAGTGTGCAGTGTTTATCTGTGTGTAGCGTGTTCTCTGTGTATGCAGTGTGCAGTGTTTATCTGTGTGTAGCGTGTTCTCTGTGTATGCAGTGTGCGGTGTTTATCTGTGTGTAGCGTGTTCTCTGTGTATACAGTGTGCAGTGTTTATCTGTGTGTAGCGTGTTCTCTGTGTATGCAGTGTGCAGTGTTTATCTGTGTGTAGCGTGTTCTCTGTGTATACAGTGTGCAGTGTTTATCTGTGTGTAGCGTGTTCTCTGTGTATACAGTGTGCAGTGTTTATCTGTGTGTAGCGTGTTCTCTGTGTATGCAGTGTGCAGTGTTTATCTGTGTGTAGCGTGTTCTCTGTGTATACAGTGTGCAGTGTTTATCTGTGTGTAGCGTGTTCTCTGTGTATACAGTGTGCAGTGTTTATCTGTGTGTAGCGTGTTCTCTGTGTATACAGTGTGCAGTGTTTATCTGTGTGTAGCGTGTTCTCTGTGTATACAGTGTGCAGTGTTTATCTGTATGTAGCGTGTTCTCTGTGTATACAGTGTGCGGTGTTTATCTGTGTGTAGCGTGTTCTCTGTGTATACAGTGTGCAGTGTTTATCTGTGTGTAGCGTGTTCTCTGTGTATACAGTGTGCAGTGTTTATCTGTGTGTAGCGTGTTCTCTGTGTATACAGTGTGCAGTGTTTATCTGTGTGTAGCGTGTTCTCTGTGTATACAGTGTGCTGTGTTTATCTGTGTGTAGCGTGTTCTCTGTGTATGCAGTGTGCAGTGTTTATCTGTGTGTAGCGTGTTCTCTGTGTATACAGTGTGCGGTGTTTATCTGTGTGTAGCGTGTTCTCTGTGTATGCAGTGTGCAGTGTTTATCTGTGTGTAGCGTGTTCTCTGTGTATGCAGTGTGCGGTGTTTATCTGTGTGTAGCGTGTTCTCTGTGTATACAGTGTGCTGTGTTTATCTGTGTGTAGCGTGTTCTCTGTGTATGCAGTGTGCAGTGTTTATCTGTGTGTAGCGTGTTCTCTGTGTATGCAGTGTGCAGTGTTTATCTGTGTGTAGCGTGTTCTCTGTGTATACAGTGTGCTGTGTTTATCTGTGTGTAGCGTGTTCTCTGTGTATACAGTGTGCAGTGTTTATCTGTGTGTAGCGTGTTCTCTGTGTATACAGTGTGCTGTGTTTATCTGTGTGTAGCGTGTTCTCTGTGTATACAGTGTGCGGTGTTTATCTGTATGTAGCGTGTTCTCTGTGTATACAGTGTGCTGTGTTTATCTGTGTGTAGCGTGTTCTCTGTGTATACAGTGTGCTGTGTTTATCTGTGTGTAGCGTGTTCTCTGTGTATACAGTGTGCTGTGTTTATCTGTGTGTAGCGTGTTCTCTGTGTATGCAGTGTGCTGTGTTTATCTGTGTGTAGCGTGTTCTCTGTGTATGCTGTGTGCAGTGTTTATCTGTGTGTAGCGTGTTCTCTGTGTATACAGTGTGCTGTGTTTATCTGTATGTAGCGTGTTCTCTGTGTATACAGTGTGCTGTGTTTATCTGTGTGTAGCGTGTTCTCTGTGTATACAGTGTGCTGTGTTTATCTGTGTGTAGCGTGTTCTCTGTGTATACAGTGTGCTGTGTTTATCTGTGTGTAGCGTGTTCTCTGTGTATACAGTGTGCGGTGTTTATCTGTGTGTAGCGTGTTCTCTGTGTATGCAGTGTGCTGTGTTTATCTGTGTGTAGCGTGTTCTCTGTGTATACAGTGTGCTGTGTTTATCTGTGTGTAGCGTGTTCTCTGTGTATGCAGTGTGCTGTGTTTATCTGTGTGTAGCGTGTTCTCTGTGTATACAGTGTGCGGTGTTTATCTGTGTGTAGCGTGTTCTCTGTGTATACAGTGTGCAGTGTTTATCTGTGTGTAGCGTGTTCTCTGTGTATGCAGTGTGCAGTGTTTATCTGTATGTAGCGTGTTCTCTGTGTATGCAGTGTGCAGTGTTTATCTGTGTGTAGCGTGTTCTCTGTGTATACAGTGTGCTGTGTTTATCTGTGTGTAGCGTGTTCTCTGTGTATACAGTGTGCTGTGTTTATCTGTATGTAGCGTGTTCTCTGTGTATGCAGTGTGCAGTGTTTATCTGTATGTAGCGTGTTCTCTGTGTATACAGTGTGCAGTGTTTATCTGTATGTAGCGTGTTCTCTGTGTATACAGTGTGCAGTGTTTATCTGTATGTAGCGTGTTCTCTGTGTATGCTGTGTGCAGTGTTTATCTGTATGTAGCGTGTTCTCTGTGTATACAGTGTGCAGTGTTTATCTGTGTGTAGCGTGTTCTCTGTGTATGCAGTGTGCAGTGTTTATCTGTATGTAGCGTGTTCTCTGTGTATACAGTGTGCAGTGTTTATCTGTGTGTAGCGTGTTCTCTGTGTATACAGTGTGCAGTGTTTATCTGTATGTAGCGTGTTCTCTGTGTATGCAGTGTGCAGTGTTTATCTGTATGTAGCGTGTTCTCTGTGTATACAGTGTGCAGTGTTTATCTGTATGTAGCGTGTTCTCTGTGTATACAGTGTGCGGTGTTTATCTGTATGTAGCGTGTTCTCTGTGTATACAGTGTGCAGTGTTTATCTGTGTGTAGCGTGTTCTCTGTGTATGCAGTGTGCTGTGTTTATCTGTGTGTAGCGTGTTTTCTGTGTATGCAGTGTGCTGTGTTTATCTGTATGTAGCGTGTTCTCTGTATGTAACGTGTTCTCTGTATGTAGCGTGTTCTCTGTGTATGCAGTGTGCGGTGTTTATCTCTGTATATCTCTCTGTGTGTAGCCCTGTCTATGCAGCGCCCTCTGGCTCTCTGTGCGGCGAACTGTCGTGATTAACGAGCGTGCTCCCCCCCGCCCCCTCCATGTCCGTCGCCACTCCCAGCGGTCCCCGTGCCCGACCCGTACGGCTCCCAGGGCCCGTCGGCCCGGCTGCCTCCCGACCCCTACGGCCGGGGGCCTCCCACGGGTCTGGCCGGCCTGGGCAGCATGAGCCAGAGGCACCCGTACCCCTATGCGCCGGGCTACGACCGCCGGTGAGGTCCCCCCCCCCCCCCCGCCGCTGCCCCACACTCACCGATCACAACGCCACCTGGCACCGCTTCGTCGCGATTGGACGTCGCGGTTCACGCGAGAGTCGGTTCGCTTCTCGCGCTGCCCAACCACCCCCTCCCCCACCCCCCTCGTGTGCCGTCTACGGCCTTCGTAGGTGCTGCTCGCTCACGGCACTTGGCCCCGGCAGTCTGCGTGAGGGCTTTAAGTGGGGGACCTTTGTCTTTGTATTCCCTGTGGTGGGGAGCGGTGGCGCGGTGGTTCACGAACCCGGAGTTCACTTCCCTCTCGCGGCGAATATCGGTGACGATGATCTGAACCGGTCGTGAACCTTCCCCAGGTTAACTGGGGATGTTTGCCACACCCCGACCCCCTCAAGGGTGTGCCGTGCCGGCCTTCTTAGGTGCTGCACGCTAACGAGCACTTTCCCCAGCAGCTACTCTTGCCCCCACTGGTCTGTATGGTTACACGGGGGAACTTTGTCTTTGTGCGGTCAGGGCAGAACACGCGCTGTCGGTGGAGGCCGGAGTGGGCCCGGTAAACCCGCTCGTTCCGCCGTCCGTGGCGGACCCCGGGATGTACTCCCCCGGGGGGCGCGGGCCCCCCCAGCCCAGGTGAGGCCACAGCGTGGCGGTCCGCAGGGCCACGGGTAGCTGGGGGCCCCATGGGGAGAGCGAACGAGAGTGGAGGAGGCCTTGTCGTCAGAACCGTGGAGGATGGTGATAGCGAGGAGTGATTGTGATTAGCACGAAAGAAGTTCAACATCCATGATTGTACGTACGTATGTTTAATCGGAGGTGCAGGGGTTAAGGACGACAAACTAAAAAGCAGTTCTAAAGAAATTAGTTTTCAAGCTAGATTTAAAAGCGCATAGCTCAAGTTGCTTCCTAAATATCGCAAGAGCGTTCCAGACGGCCGCCAAAGCGCATCTGAAAGCGCACCATGCAGTGACCGCCTTTTGTTCGATGGCGAGATAAAAACAAATTATAGGGAGGGAAGAATGTAGAGAAGGCGGGGGAGAGGGGGATGGTGCGAGAGGGAGGGTGAGAGGAGAGAGAGAGAGGAAACGGGAGTGAGGGATGGAGAGCGAGGAGATAGAGGGAGAGGAGGGAGAGGAGGGAGTTTGGGAGCGGAAGAGAGGCCTTCTTGAGGGTCCCTCGAGGCCCCTTGGTTCCACTTACCCTGTCTGGCTGCTGTGCGTGAGTTGGTCGTGGCGTTCCGGTCGGACCTCATTAAACATGCATGCTGGGTTATTTATTCATACACTCCGCTGCTGCCGCCGCCGCCGCCGCTGCGGCCACGGCTGCCGTGGCGGCCGTGGTGGCGTTGCTGACGACTGCTGACGAGTGTGAAAAAACTGCCGTGGCACGCTGTGTTTACTCCGTTCAGGCACGACAACTACGGGCAGCCGTACCCGGGGCAGGGCCCCCACCAGGGCCAGCCGCCCTACCCCCCGCCCGGCCAGCACGCAATGTACCAGCAGCAGCAGCCGCAGCCACAGCCGGTAACGCACCGATCGGCACGCGCAGCCCTAGCCCAACACGACACGGTGAAGCCCAACACGATTAGGTCTGGCACGGCGAGACCCGGCACGGCTAGGCCCGGCACGGCTAGGCCCGGCACGGCTAGGCCCGGCACGGCTAGGCCCGGCACGGCTAGGCCCGGCACGGCTAGGCCCGGCACGGCTAGGCCCGGCACGGCTAGGCCCGGCACGGCTAGGCCCGGCACGGCTAGGCCCGGCACGGCTAGGCCTGGCACGGCTAGGCCTGGCACGGCTAGGCCTGGCACGGCTAGGCCTGGCACGGCTAGGCCCGGCACGGCTAAGCCTGGCACGGCAAGGCCCGGCACAACTGGTACACTCCCGGGTTTAGCGGGAGGTGGCGGACGGCAGATCTTAGGGGTGGTCGATGGACAATGTTAGATTTAAAAAGAGTCAACCGTTAATTCATGACACCGTTTATATTCATAAATATAATCAACATTAATAACCTAAATATACTCAGCACAGTCCCGACGGCTGAAGCTCACCAAGCGACGATGTCGCGGTGGCCATGTTTTCATGGGGTTGTTTATCCGGCAGCTGATTGGCCGCTGCAGCGTTGGTGACGATGTTTGGGGCCTCGTGATGATCGCACGCTTTTTCTCCTCCCGCGGGTCTCGCCACAGCGACGCTCGCCGCTGCTTCCCGTGGCCACGCCATGTGCGTGTTTGTTGTTGCTCTGGAGACCAGGAGATCGATCATCGATGTTCGGTCGCAGCGTTGATCGCATTCGTCGTGATTTCTCACTTAACAGAGTGGGCCGCATGAAGGCTACTGCCATCTTCCGCGGTGTGAGATGATGACGCTGATAGTAAAGCGGCTCAGCAGCGTCTCTCGGTTAAAATTAAACTATTTTTATTTTACCAGGTAAGGGCCACTGAGCTGTGAGCTTATTTTTCTCAACGAAGTGGTTTATCACGTGGAAATTTAGAGCGGCCAAATACTCTAAACGTACGTTCATTCTAAATTTGGAGAAAAAAACCAGAGGACCCGGAGAAAAATTCACGTGACCACGGGGAGAATATGCAAACTACAAATGTACAGGTGTCAGGGTCTGGATCGAACCCAAGACCCCCCGGCGAGGTAGCTAACATCTCGCCTCCGTGGCGCCCCAGTCACCGTAACTCCTCGTCTCCCCGTGCGTCTCCCTGACTCGCCTGCTTCTCTCCGTCTCTCCGTCTCGCAGAACTATAAGCGACCCATGGAGGGCATGTACGGCCCGCCGGCCAAGCGGCACGAGAGCGAGGCCTACGGCCTGGCCTACCCGGCCCAGCCGCCCTCCGACCCCTACGCGGGCTACCCCGTGCCGGGGGCCACGGGGGCCTACGGGGACCGCCGGGCGCCCCCCACGCACGCCCCGACCCCCGCCAGCCAGTTCCCCTTCGGCTACGCGCCGCCCGACCGCGCGCCCCCGCAAGCCCCCCAGGCCATCGTGGGCGCCGACTCGGGCCCCCCCGCCGGCGCAGGGGTCGGCGGGGGGGCAACCGGGCTGGGGGCCGGCGCGCGCCGGAGGGGGGCCGGCGACTGGCGGCCCCGGGGACGCGGCGTACCCCCCCTACCCGAGCCGCCCGCCCTCGCAGGCCCCGCCGTACCCGGGGGCGGCGGGGGGAGGCCGCGGCGCGGGCGAGGACGGGGGGGGCCCCCGCAGGGGAGCCGCCGGGCCCGCGGGCGCCGGGCGAGTGGCACTACGCGCAGAGGCCCGCGCCGTACGCGGCGACGCCGGCGCCGCAGCCCCACGGCCACGCGACGCCCGGCGCCGGCCAGAGGCCTCCGTACCGCACGGCCGGCCCCGCCGGATACCCGCAGGTAGGTGGCGGCGCCGTCGCGCGGGCCGCACGGCGGCCGCCCCCTCCCCCCGCCCCGGCTTGACGTGGCGCCCCCGCCGGCACCGGCGCCTCCGCCGTCGCCGCCGCGACCGTGACCGACCGCGCGTCTCCGTGCCGCCGCCCGTAGGTGTCTCCGAGCAAGCCGCCGTACCTCTCCGCCAGCGGCGTGCGGATGCAGAAGGTGGGGCCCCCCGTGCCGGCGTCGCAGCTGCCGGGGGGCGGGCCCCCCGCGCCGCTCGCTCTGCTGCCCCCCCCGCGCAAGGACCCCCCCTTCCCGCCGGGGTGCGTGGAGGCGACGCAGGCGGCCGTGAAGGCGCGCCGCCGCCTCACCGCCAAGGACGTGGGTGAGCAGGGCACGCGCACCGCTCCACGCTCGCCGCTCCACGCTCACCGCCGCTCTCCAGGCGCCACCACTCACCACCGCTCGCCACCGCACATCGCTCGCCACCGCTCGCCACCGCTCACCACCGCACATCGCTCACCATCGCTCGCCATCGCTCGCCATCGCTGGCCAATACTCGCCACCCCTCGCCACCGTTCACCATCGCTCCCCGCCTCTCGCCACCGCTCGCCACGACTCGCCGCTCGCCGGCACTCACCGCTGGCGACGTGGCTGTGGGAGCAGGCACCCCGGAGGCGTGGCGGGTGATGATGTCGCTCAAGTCGGGCCTGCTGGCGGAGAGCAGCTGGGCGCTGGACTCCATCAACGTGCTGCTGCACGACGACGCCACCGTCGCCAGCTTCAGCCTCTCGCAGGTGCTGCCACTGCTGCCCTGCTGCTCCGCACCGCCCTGCGAGCCGCCCTGCACCACCCTGCACTGCACCACCCTGCACTGCACCACCCTGCACTGCACCACCCTGCACTGCACCATCCTGCACTGCACCACCTTGCACTGCACCACCCTGCACTGCACCACCCTGCACTTGATAATGTTGATGATCATGGTGATGGTGATCGTGGTGATGATGATGACGATGACAATGCTGATGACAATGGTAATGATAATGATGACGGTGAGCGTGGTGGTGATGACAATGACAATGATGATGACTGTGACGATGACGATGGCAATGATGATGATGATGGGGGTGGTGACGAATGATGACGGTGCTGCCGCTGCCCAGCTGCCCGGCCTGCTGGAGCTCCTCGTCGAGTACCTGCGCCGCTGCCTCATCCACATCTTCGGCATCCTGCGCGAGTGCGAGATCGGGGGTCGCGCCGCTTACGACGACGACGACGAGGAGGAGGAGGAGGAGGACGAGGAGGAGGAGGAGGAGGACGGCGCCGCGCAGGACGCGGAGGAGCACGCGGCCGCCTGGGCCGGCCACTGGGTCGACGACGACGGAGAGGAGGGAGAGGAGGACCCGGGTTGGGACGAGGAGGAGCAGGAGGAGCAGGAGGACGAGGAGGAGGAGGAGGAAGAGGAGGATGACGAGGCCTGCCCCGCCGGCCCTCCTGACGACGACGACGACGACGACGCAGGCGGCGGCGGTGGCGGTGGCGACGTTGCCGCGATGGCGAACGCCAACGAGCGGCCGCGGCGACGGGGGGGAGCGGCCGCCCCCCGCCGGCCGCCGGGGCCGTCCGCCGAGCGCAAGCGCAAGCAGGCGAGCCGCTTCGACCGGCGGCCGCTGGCGCTGGCTCTGGAGGACGCGGACGGGGCCTACGTGCTGGACCGCTCGGCCCGCCTGGGCCAGCCGCGGGAGTTCGACAGCGGCCTGCGGCACTGGCGGGTGGGCGGCGGCGACACCACCTGCCACATCCAGACGCACTTCGAGCGCCGGGACGAGCGGCCCAGGAGCCCGGCGCCGCCGCGGCAACCGCAACAGTTACCGCAGCAGCAGCAGCAGCAGCGACCGGCGCAGCAGCAGCGGCAGCAGAACGGGCCCGTGGAGGGCGCGCGGCCCAACGGCGAGAGCAACGGCGCGCGCGCGGACGGGGAGCCGGCGGGCGGGGAGGAGGGCGACGCGCCGCCCGTGCGGAACGGCACGGGCGGCGAGGAAGCGGCGGAGCGAGCGGCCGGGGGCGGCGACCCGGCGCCGGGCTCGCCGGACGGCGCCGGCCTCGCCCGGGGCAGCCCCAGGCCGGCGGCGAGGGCCGGGAACGACGCGGACCGCAGGCCGTCGGCCTCCAGCAGGCGGGAGACGGCGCAGCGGGGCCAGCGGCAGCAGCTGGGCCAGCAGCGGAAGCGGCAGCAGATGCTGGAGGACGAGCCGCAGGGCCGCGACGAGGCGCCGCTGAGCCGCACGCGTCCCTGGCAGGAGTCGCTGGTGGGCCGCTGCGCCTGCGTCTCCAACATCGTGCGCAGCCTGTCCTTCGTGCCGGGCAACGACGCCGAGATGGCGCGCCACCCGGGCCTGCTGGTCATCCTGGGCCGCCTCGTGCTGCTGTGCCACGTCCACCCCGACCGCCGGCCGCCGCTGCGCCAGTGCCGGCGCCCCCCGCCGGACGCCCCCGGCGACGAAGCGGGGGGGGACGGTCGCCGCCCCGCGGCCGCCGGCGAGCGGGGGCCGAAGGAGGAGCGGGAGGAACCGGCGGCGACGAAGGCCGAGAAACGGCCGGACGGCGACGACGACGGCGGCGCCGCGCGCGAGCCCGCCGACGGCGCCGGCAGGACGGAGCGGAGGCCGTGCGGCGGGGGCGACGCGTGGGGGGGGTGGGGGGCGTGGGCCCCGGCGTCCGTGGTGCCCGCCGCCTGGCAGGAGGAGTGGCTGCTGGAGTGCGTGGAGACGCTGCGCGAGAACGCGCTGGTGACGCTCGCCAACATCGCGGGCCGCCTGGACCTGTCGCTCTACGCCGAGAGCGTCTGCCTGCCGGTGCTCGACGGCCTCCTGCACTGGGCCGTGTGCCCGGCGGCCGAGGCGCGTGACCCCTTCCCGTCGCTGGCGCCGTGCGCCGTGCTCTCGCCGCAGCGGCTCGCACTGGAGACGCTGTCGAAGCTCGGCGTGCAGGAGGGCAACGTGGACCTCATCCTCGCGACGCCGCCCTTCTCGCGGCTCGAGTGCCTCCTGAGCGCGCTGGTGCGCTTCGTGGCCGAGCGGCGCAACCCGGTGTGCCGCGAGATGAGCGTGGCGCTGCTCGCCAGCCTCGTGCAGGGCGGCGGCGCCGACGGCGTGCCGGCCCGCGCCGTCGCGCGGCACAAGGGCACCGTGGGCAGCCTCGTGTGCTTCCTCGAGGACGGGCTGATGGCCGCGCTGCAGCAGACGCAGCAGCAGACGCAGCAGACGCAGCAGCAGCAGGCGCAGCAGCAGGGCGGCGGCGGGGGTGGCGGGGGCGGGGCGGCCGCCACGCTGGAGCCGCCCAGCGTGGACATGCTGCGGCGTGCCGCCGGCGTGCTGCTGGCGCTGGCCAGGCTGGACGGGTGCCGCGCCGAGTTTGTGCTGTACGAGGGCCGGCTGCTGGACATCGCCATGTCGCACATCCTCAACCCCTACATCTCCCCCGTCGTGGCCGACGTGCTTTACGTGCTGGGCCACACGTGACCCCCGCCCCGCCCCCCCGCTACGCGCGGCCCGCCCCACCCCGTGTCCCCCGCCGCCCGCCCCTCGCCGGGCCCCGTGTCACCGTGTGGTCTCGCTCGGGTGGGGGGGGGCCCCGTGGCGTCGCTACCGGCCGGGCCTCCTCTCTGCGCTGCCCCGCCCGTTATTTTCCCCGCGTCTTAGTTTTGTGGTTTTTATTTTCCCCGATCGTCGAGTCCAACGCCGCCGTCGCCGCCGCCTCCGCTGGCAAGGCCCGGCCCGAAACCTAGGAGGGGACCGGATCTCCCCGCGGCACTCCCCGAGAAGCGGCGGACGTTCGAGGCGCCGTGCCGGGCGGGCGGGCGGCAGTTGGGATGGAGGACACTTTGCGCGTGCGCCGAGTGTTCACCAGGTCCAGCCGGGTGCCGTTTAAAAGCCACGAACAAGGAACTGAAACTGAAACCCGGCGCCCCCCCCCACCCCCACCCCGGGGCACCCCTGCCCTGCGGCCGCGCGGTGCCCAAAGCGCCAGCCAATCGGTACTCCTCCTCCTCCTCGTCGCTAGCGCCGAGCCCTGCGTTTGGTACCGGCCCAGGAGACGTCGCCGTGTATTTAATTATTATTGACGTGGCAGAGTTGAGGTTGTGCGACGCGTGCGTGCGTGCGTGCGTGCGCACGTCCGTACGACGCGTGCGTGCGTGCGCGTGCTGCCCGTGGTCTGGGGCCCAGAGGACGCTGCCCTGTGCGTGAAAGGGGGCCGCTCGGTGCCCTGAGCCTGCCGACCTGCGTGAGGGTGGGTGACTGCGTGTGTGTGTGTGAAAGAGTGAATGTTTATATGTGTGCGGCATGTGTGCGGATGACTGTGCGTGCATTTCTGCCTTTGTCTAAGCGCGTTCGGTGGTGGGGGTGGGGCGTGGAGGCGCGCGTGGTGGTGGTGGTGGTGACCGTGCCGTGGACAGCAGTGGGACCCTGCGCGTCGCCGGTCAGCTTGGTTACGGTGGAACCTCGGAGACCGCCCAGTGCCAGGCCGCGAGGACGTGGACAGCTGCAAACCGCCCGGACGCTGGGCGTGCACCCGGCAGCCCGCGGCGGGGACCGTGGATTTATAATCGCGACCACGGCGGCGGCGACGGCGACGGTGACGGCGACGGTTATCGTTATTATTATAATTATGGTTGTTGGCGCGTAAGCTGGGCCACCGGGCCCCGTTCCCGCCGTCGGCCGTCGCCCCCCCCCCCCCACCACCACCACCTGCCCCCCACTCGCGTGCCGGGCGCGGCGTGCTCGTTGTACATACCTGTACATTGCCTACCCCCCCCCCTCCCCACCGCGCCCCCCTTATCATTATTACTGCTATCGTTATTATTACTGCGTGTATTTTATTTCACGTCCGTTTATAATTATTATCGTACTTTTCATTTTGTTTTATAAACCCGCCCCCCCCCCTTCTAGAAGGAAGTAATTGTAGCTAGAGTTGTGAGGACTGCTCCCCCCACCCCCCCACCCACCCCCCACCCCCCACCATCATCCCCAGTGCTTAATGGTGGGGGGAGGGGCGGGGTCCCCCGTGCCAGTGTACAGCCTCCCTCCTGCGTCCACCCAGCGAGCGACTCCCCCTGCCACGTCTTCGCGGGAAGACTTGAGGAGCGACGCGAGAGGGCACCGCTGCTTGGCGCCAGAGTCCTCCGCATCTTTGTATTGCCCAACAGCTCGCTCCCCCAGCCCCCCCCCCCCCCCCGTGTACATTCTGCCCACGGCGAGGTGACCCCCCGCCCCTCGCTCCTGCCACCCCGTGCCATTTATTCTTTATGAATCTTTATACTGTATGTCCCCCCCTCCCCCGCCCCCCCCCCATGGTAAAAATAAATGTACATGAACCGCTTTCTACACGTCCAGTTGTGACCCGGACTCTCCACCCTCGTCACCCGCGTCTCTTCCAAGTCAGCCCTGGGTCAGCCCTGGGTCAGCCCTGGGTCAGCCCTGGGTCAGACCTGGTCCAGCCCTGGGTCAGACCTGGTGCAGCCCTGGTCCAGCCCTGGGTCAGACCTGGGTCAGACCTGGGCCAGCCCTGGGTCAGCCCTGGGTCAGCCCTGGGTCAGACCTGGGTCAGCCCTGGGCCAGCCCTGGGTCAGCCCTGGGTCAGCCCTGGGTCAGACCTGGGTCAGCCCTGGGTCAGCCCTGGGCCAGCCCTGGGTCAGCCCTGGTCCAGCCCTGGGTCAGACCTGGGTCAGACCTGGGCCAGCCCTGGGTCAGCCCTGGGTCAGCCCTGGGTCAGACCTGGGTCAGCCCTGGGTCAGCCCTGGTCCGGAGTTGGGCCATTATTGGGTTTCATGTAAACCGCCCTGTCTCCGCTGCTGGCCTTATCAATAATAATAAGAATGTCTTAACGAGTCTCAAGACGTGCTTTCAGGAAGGCGCCGTGCTGGGATGTTTGGCCGACTGTCGATGTCGTCTTTGGCTTCGATTGGGAGGAGACCTCGGTGCTTGGAGAGAGAGAAAAAAAACCCCTGCCATGGTGCGCCGGTCAGCGTACAGGACTGGCCATCCAGAGGTCTCGCAGGTTCAATTCCATCTCCCGGCGCTGCAGTTGCAACAATGGGGCAGACATCTCAAATCCTCCCCCCTCCCCACGCCGCAGCCTCTATCCACCCAGCGGTGTCAGAGGTCGCCGGTTTGACCTCGGGGCGTGGCGGTTGAAAATATTTGGTGCGGTTTTATTGAATCGCTCCCCCACCCTGAGGACACCGCAGTCAGATGACCGGCAGGTCGCGTGCAGTGGGGTGATTTTGACTTAGCTTTCGTGACTGCAGGAATTCTTATTCTATGGTTCTTTCGGTAAAGTCGCGTAGATAGAAAAAATAACAATAAAATCACGAAAATTAAAATGAAAATGAATGAAAAAATAATAATATCACGTTTGTTATCGCAACACAAGCGGTCGTTCTTGATGACGACCTATTGTGTTGCGATCGAAACGTCGTGATATTTTAATTATTTTTTATTCACTTTATTTACATTTTTGTTATTTTATTCTTATTTTCTATATCTACGTGACTTTACCGAAAAAACCACAGGATATGGTGGAGTAATGTGTGGGTACTCCCATATCTTCCAACACGGTTTGGCCAGCATGGAAGAGTAGGCCAATAGCACTCGGCTCTCGAGGGACTCCTTTCTTGTGGAGGCCCTTCTGGCACCAGTGGCGAGGTCAAGAAGTTTCAGGGCCGAGGGAAAAACCGGAGGACCCGGAGAAATATCCGCGCGACCACGGGGAGAGAGACACGCAGACTTCAAATATACAGCAGCAGGCGTCAGGGTCGGGATCGAACCCACGACCTCCTGTATACCAGGCGAGGTAGTTAACATCTCCTAGCCACCGTGATGATGATGAGAGAGAGACACCGCAAACTCCAAATATACAGCAGGCGTCAGGGTCGGGTTCGAACCCACGACCTCCTGCAGACCAGGCGAGGTAGTTAACATCTCCTAGCCACTGTGATGATGATGAGAGACGCGCAAACTCCAAATATACAGCAGCAGGCGTCAGGATCGGGATCAAACCCACGACCTCCTGTAGACCAGGCGAGGTAGTTAACATCTCCTAGCCACTGTGATGATGATGAGAGAGAGACACCGCAGACTCCAAATATACAGCAGCAGGCGTCAGGGTCGGGTTCGAACCCACGACCTCCTGTAGACCGGGCGAGGTAGTCAACATCTCCTAGCCACTGTGATGATGATAAGAGAGAGACACCGCAAACTCCAAATATACAGCAGCAGGCGTCAGGGTCGGGATCGAACCCACGACCTCCTGTATCCCAGGCGAGGTAGTTAACATCTCCTAGCCACCGTGGCTTTGCCAACCTGCACTTACCACTGTGGTGAAGTATGGTCAAATGCCACGTGGATTGAGAATATCGGGAATGTACATCATCATAACGTTCCACGGATGGGGACACGCGCCCGAGGAGACGGAGTGACGTGTGCTGCGTGGTTCGTTACGTTGTCGCAGGAAGCCTTCATCCAGCAGTGGATTGACCATGGCTCGTGATGATTCTTCATTATCGAGTTGTGAGTTAAAATCCTGATTTAGGGATTGACTCTGCCAATCATCCGTGGCGGGGTCGGTAACATGAATACACAGAACCTCTTCCTGGTGGGGGGGGAGGGGGCAGATGAACAGTGGTCGTCCTATGGATAGACTCGCCCCGTTATAGGAACGTGGAATTTCCCCCACCGGCTCTGAGATGAGCACCAATGCCTCAACGTTCATTTGAAGACGTCACGTGTGTACGTGTATCGTGATGCCGCTTGCTGACCCAGGAAAGCCTCGAGTCTCAGGCCTTCTCAAGTCGGAGTGGAGATGTCGCTGCTGGGGGAGCGGTCGCGTTGCCGTGAACGCAACGAACCCGGCGACCCGAGTTCGATTCCCGCTGGTGGCCACCAACACCGGTGACGATTATCTGAATGGGTTCTGGGCCTCCCGTAGGTCGACTCGGCCTCAAATGAGTACCTGGTGTGGTGTGTAAACATCGCCACTGGACAGACAAAGGCGGTCGGGCGTGGTGTTGGCCACCCACCCCCTCGTGTGCCGTGCCGGCCTTCATAGGTGCTACTCGCTAACAGCACTTTCCCCAACAGTCTGTTAAGGCTATATGGGGGATCTTTGTCTTTGATCTCAACTGCGTGATTTGCAGGTGATTTTTATTCAGCATTGGGGGATCTGGTTTTGGCCTACACCAGTTGGTTACATTGTGTGTGTGTGTCATAGTTGCATTGTGTGTGTGTGTGTTACACCCAGGATCCTATTCAAACCCATAGTGGCCTGGTCTCGGCTAGCTGATGAAAGTTGCAAGCGATAATTTCATCATTGCTTGCAGCTGGGATTGGCATCCTCCCCCACTCCTGATGCCGAGGGGAAATGGGCGAGGTTTAGGAATGTGGCTCATGCAGCTGCAATGGCTGCCTTGGATACACGGTCCAGACCTCCCCAGAGACCCTGGCTGACAGAAGAGGTGTTCAGGCTGGCTGAGAAAAAGCGACAGGCTCACTCTCATCGGCTACAGCATCCCACATCGGAGAATGAGGAGGCTTACCGCAGCCTTCGCTCGGAGGTTCGGAGAGCCGTGAGGCGCTGCAAGGATGGGTGGTGGTCGCAGGTTACTGAGGATATGGAATCTGCCTCTGGCCCGCGATCACAAATCACTCTTTAATTTAATCAAAAAAGTAACTTGTAGTGCTACACCTATCACCATCAGGGGAAAGAATGGTTATCCAATCTCCGACCCCCAGGAACAGGTTTGCACATTTTCTGAGCATTTCTGTGAGATCTTGGGGGAGGGGAAATCCCTCAGCCAGGAAAATATCATGGGGCAAAGTGGGAATGACCCTGCGGAGGCTGCAGTGCCTCAAATATTGTAAGAAGTAGTCACCCCCTGTGAGAGTGGCTAGCTGAGGTGCCATCTGTTGAGGAAGTACTGAAGGCGATCTGGAGTCTGAGACCAGAAAAGGCACCGGGCAGAGATGATCTCCCAAGCGAAATGTTGAGGGAGAGTGGCGTTTGTGCACATACTGCCCTACATGACATCATTATTACAGTCTGGACCACTGGATGGGTTCCGCAGGATTGGAAGGATGTCCTCGTGGTCCCTCTCTTTAAGAAGGGGGACCGCTCAGACTGTAACAACTACAGGGGCATCTCACTCCTCAGTGTGCCGGGAAAGGTCATGGCAAGGATTATTCAACATCGCCTTGCTAGGCACACCGAGGAGAGGCTTGTGGAGCCCCAATGCGGTTTCAGGAAAGGGCAGTCTTGCACAGATGCCATATTTTCTGTCCGTCTGCTACAGCAGAGGTGGAGGGAATTCCAACAAGACTTACATCTCAGCTTTATTGACCTGGTCGTGCTTTCGGAGTCCCTGATGCTTTGCTCACACTCATTAAGGACCTTCATGATGGTGATCGGGCCCGGGTAAAACTATGTGGCCGAGAATCTGAGCCATTTCCTGTTCACCTTGGGGTGCGACAGGGATGTCCTCTGGCTCCCACATTGTTTAACATCTATTTCGACCATGTAGTTTGTGAAGCCTTCGATGGCTGTACCAGAGGAATTTTAATCTTGTACAGATACAATGGGAGGCTGATCGACGCCCGGGTGCGATCAAGGGATGGCTCCCTATTGGTCAACCACGTTATGTATGCCGATGATTTGGTAATAGCTGCTCATTCAGAAGAGGAGTTGGAGACGCTGCTGCTGAGACTGGAGCGTGCCACTAAGAGGTGGGGCCTTACCATCAGCCCCACCAAAACTAAGCACCTGCCTGGGTATTTTGTACCATCGGACACTCCACCCCCACAACTCCCAATCGGTGATGGGGCAGTAGTGGAGAGAGTGGAGAGTTTCCCATACCTGGGCAGTGTGCTTATGACCGACTCCAGTTTAACAGCAGAGGTCTCACTCCGTATCAGTCGAGCGGCAATATATTTTCATCGGTTGCATAACACTGTGTGGAAGCTATCTGGTCTGTCGCTCCGCACGAAGCTTCAGGTCTTCTCGGCCACAGTCATTCCCTCCCTTCTCTACGCTTGCGAAACGTGGACCCCCTAATGGAGCATCTTCGCCGGTTGGAAATATTTAGGCTGGCCTGCCCACGATCCATCCTGGGTTGTGTGAGGAGCTCATAAATCCTTGAAAGATCTGGGCAAAGTCCCATCGGCGAGCTCCTCCGGCAGGCAAGGCTGCGTTGGCTGGGTCATGTAGCCCGCATGCCCAGCCACCGCATGCCTAGACAGCTTTTGTTCGACCGGATCGAGAGGGGGCTAAACGGGCGCGGCACGGGCTGGAGAAGAGATGGAGTGATGTAGTACAGGAGGACGTGGAGCTGAGTGGACTTGCCGATGACTGGTACCAGCGGTGTCAAGATCGGCCTCTGTGGAGGAGGCTCGTGAAGGACGCTACTGGGCAGTTGGAAGCAGTCGCCCTCCAACAACAACGGAGGGCGGAGGAGCGACGCTCACAACAACGAGCGGAGCGTCGGGTGGCTAAAGCACAGAAAGTTGGTACAGTAGGGGGCACAGGTGGTACATCAGCCAGTCATCTCGGTCATCTCAGTCAGTCGACCCGTGGCACCTGCTGGGTCTGCCCCGTGACCTGCCAGCGGGCGTTCGACACTGCACGTGGCCTCAAGGTGCACTTGGCCTGGCACAAGCGTCGTGGTGACGTCACCGCCACTTAGTGGCGAATGGCGGTTGTTGTTGTTGTGTGAGTCACAGTGAGTGAGTGTGAGAGTGAGTGAGTGTGAGTGAGTCACAGTGAGTGAGTGTGAGAGTGAGTGAGTGTGAGTGAGTGAGTCACAGTGAGTGAGTGAGTCTGTGTGTGTGAGTCACAGTATGAGTGTGAATGTGACTGAGTGAGTGTGAGAGTGAGTGTGAGAGTGAGTGAGTGTGATAGTGAGTGAGTCACAGTGAGTCTGTGTGTGAGTGTGAGTGACTGAGTGAGTGACTGAGTGAGTGTGAGAGTGAGTGACTGACTGAGTGAGTCTGTGTGAGAGTGAGTGTGAGTGAGTCTGTGTGAGAGTGAGTGTGAGAGTGAGAGAGTGACTGAGTGAGTGTGAGTCACAGTGTGAGTGTGAGTGAGTCACAGTGAGTCACAGTGAGTCTGTGTGAGTCTGTGTGAGTCTGTGAGTGTGACTGAGTGAGTGAGTGAGTCTGAGTGAGTGAGTGTGTGTGAGTGTGACAGCGAGTGTGAGAGCGTGAGTGAGTGTGAGTGAGTGTGTGTCAGTGTGAGTGAGTGTGAGTCACAGTGAGTGAGTGTGAGTGAGTGTGAGAGTGAGTGAGTGTGAGTGTGTGTGAGTCTGAGTGAGTGAGTGAGTGTGAGAGTAAGTGAGTGTGAGTGAGTCACAGTGAGTGAGTGTGAGTGAGTGTGAGAGTGAGTGAGTGTGAGTGAGTCACAGTGAGTGAGTGTGAGTGAGTGTAAATAAGTGAGTCTGTGTGAGTGTGACAGTGTGTGACTGAGTGTGTGACTGAGTGTGTGTGAGTCAGTATGAGTGTGTGAGACTGAGTGAGTGTGAGAGTGAGTGAGTGTGAGTGAGTCACAGTGAGTGAGTGTGAGTGAGCGTAAATGAGTGAGTGTGTGTGAGTGTGACAGTGTGTGACTGAGTGTGTGACTGAGTGTGTGGGAGTCAGTATGAGTGTGTGAGACTGAGTGAGAGCGGCAGTCGTCGCCATGGAGTCGCCCCGCTCCTCGCGTTGTTTGCGCGCCCCACGTCCCCATGGCAACCACGACGCCGAGCCCACGTGGGGGGTGAGGGGGTGGGGGCCGTGGGCACCCGGGGCCCCATTGCTGCCCAGGGCCCATTGAGACGGCCACGAGGCTGGGACCGGGGCAGACGCAGCAGGGTGCAAGAGGGGGCAGCACTAGGGGGGGGGGGGCAGCACGAGAGGGGGGGCAGCACTAGGAGGGGGTGGGCAGCACGAGAGGGGGGGGGGCAGCACGAGAGGGGGGGGGGCAGCACGAGGGGGGGGGGGGGCAGCACGAGGGGGGGGGGGCAGCACGAGAGGGGGGTGGGGGCAGCACGAGAGGGGGGTGGGGGCAGCACGAGGGGGGGGGCAGCACGAGGGGGGGGGGCAGCACGAGAGGGGGGTGGGGGCAGCACGAGAGGGGGGTGGGGGGCAGCACGAGGGGGGGGGCAGCACGAGAGGGGGAGGGGGCAGTACGAGGGGGGGGGGGCAGCACGAGAGGGGGGGGGGGCGCCATGGGGCCTGCGGGCCGCGCGTCCCTGCGGCGTCTCCTGGATCGCACGGAGGCCGCGCACCGCGCCGCGGTGGCCACCTTCACCCGGGGCCACCTCAACCCCGACCGCGTGCTCCGCGCGGCCCCGCCCGGGGCGGCCCCTGCCCGCCTCGCCTGGGCCTCGGCCCGGCCCGCGGCGGCCCCGCGCTCCCGTGGGGCCCTCGGGGTCCGCGGGGAGCAAGGGGCTCGCGTGGCAGCGATGACCGAGCGGCTGGCGTCTCTCACTCTGGGCGCGGGGGCCATGCGTGACCCGACTCGGTAGGAGGTGGCAGGGGGGGTGGGGGGCGCGACTGTCGTCCACTCTGCCCCAGGCTCGATCCGCTGCTGGATTACGGCCTCCCTGCTCCCCTCCCCCCCACGCCCGTGGGAGTCGCGGTGGTTGTTGTGGCCACGCTGGGTGCTGTGTGGTGGTGGTGGTTGTTGTTGTGGCCACGCTGGGTGCTGTGCGTGGTGGTGGTGGTTGTTGTTGTGGCCACGCTGGGTGCTGTGTGTGGTGGTGGTGGTTGTTGTTGTGGCCACGCTGGGTGCTGTGCGTGGTGGTGGTGGTGGTTGTTGTTGGCTGGATGCTCCACCAGGTGGTGCTGTGGCTACACGGGCGATAAACAATCCGAGTGCCCGACTGAGTCGACATTGAGTTTGTGAGGACTCTGTCAGGACCGCTGTTTTTTTTTATTTTAAGATGTTTTCAGCCAAATAATGAGTTGTTTGTACAAATAGGAGGAAAACTCGGAACACACGTAGAAAACCCACGGAGAAAAGTGCTATTCCAATCATAAAAAAACTAATTGTTAGTTTTTATTTATTTTACCAAGGCTCTTTTCCAGAAGCGATCTGGCCACAAATTATAGCTCAGCGAAGTGGCTCATCATGCGGAGATGTATAGCAGCCAAATATTCTAAACGCGTGACGTTCATTCTAAATGTGGAGGTAGAAAACCGGAGGACCCGGAGAAAAATCCACGCGACTACGGGGAGAGAAACACCGCTAACTCCAAATCTCCAGCAGGCGTCAGGGTCGGAATATAACCAACGACCTCCTGTGTACCAGGCGAGGTAGTTAACATATCCTAGCCCCCGTGATGATGATGAGAGAGAGACACGCAAACTCCAAATATACAGCAGCAGGCGTCAGGGTCGGGATTTAACTCACGAACCTGCTGCATACCAGGCGAGGTAGTTAACATCTCCTAGCCACCGTGATGATGATGAGAGAGACACGCAAACTCCAAATATACAGCAGCAGGCGTCAGGGTCGGGATCGAACCCACGACCTCCTGTATACGAGGCGAGGTAGTTGACATCTCCTAGCCACCGTGATGATGATGAGAGAGACACGCAAACTCCAAATATACAGCAGCAGGCGTCAGGGTCGGGATCGAACCCACGACCTCCTGTATACGAGGCGAGGTAGTTGACATCTCCTAGCCACCGTGATGATGATGAGAGAGACACATAAACTCCAAATATACAGCAGCCAGGCGAGGTAGTTGACATCTCCTAGCCACTGCGGTGCCCTACGATGGTGGCACTGCCCGGGAGCGATTCGCTCTATTCCAGGATTGTCCCTGCATGCTGATGATGTTTGTAGAGTTCCAGTGGCACTTGAAGAAGAAGGGATCTCGTAGCTAGCTCTGTGCTATTCGCTTCCGTGGGCCACGAACACACAAAGGGTCGCACTGCTCCCAATATTTGTTCCATATTTTATTGCATCCTCTCCCCCCCCCCGCACCACAATTTTTCTCAATCGTCGTGTCGGCGCCCCGCTTTCAGACAACGAATCAATTTGGATGACTCGGTGTTCGAGAAGTGCCCGCAAAAGCGGATGTCACAGAGCTAGCTCCTGAGATGCCTCGTTGAAGTGACCTCTGGCTCCATGTGGGAGGAAAGCGGGGCAACACCCACCCGGCCTACGCGGGTGTAACACTTAACGCTCCGCACAGATGGATTTAAGAATGCGATCTCATTGGAACCACGTAGCGGCAGGCCCACAGCGCCTGGCGTCTCCACAGTCGTCTCCTGTCCAGGTGCGAGCCAGGCGCCACTCTCTGCCCACAGAGTCCGCGCTGAGAGCGGTCCGCCTGCGTCGCCCGTGGTCGACCCCGGCCAGGAGACGGCCGAGTCAGCCGACCGAGGGAGGCCCGGCGGCCGCGGTGGCCTCGAGGGGGCCCGAGGAGGGGGGGCCGCAGGGGGGCGCCCACCCCGCCCACCCCGCCCACCCCCCGAGTTGGTGCTGGGCGGGGTGACGTGGCGGGATCGGTACCGCTCCCTGCGGAAGGTTGACACCAATCTGTTCGGTAACCACCAACCCCCACCACCCCCACCACCACAACCACCCCTGATTAGCACGGTTCACTACGTACGGTGCGAAAGAAGTTCAACATGCGTACGGCACATACCCCCTGCCTCCTCTGCCCGACCCCTCAAATGACCCCAGCGATTCGGGGGCAATGATGAGCGTAAACAGTAAAGTCATCTCTCAAAAGCAGAGCTGGAGGCACGTTCCAAAAATCATGTCGAATTGCAATTTAATATTCCTGTTCAAAACGCATCAACCCGGCGACACGCTCGAGACGGGGACTCACGTCGCAAGGGTCGGAGGTCACCACGAATGTGTCCGTGCTGACCGCCCCTCGCTCCACAGGCGCCAGTGGACGTGCGGTGGGGGCCAGGCCGGGTGCCGGACGGCGCGGGGCGCGACCCCTTGGGGTAAGGCCCCTGACTTCCCCGTTCATCTCTTCGCGGCTCCTGGCTCCCTCCCGTCTCATGATGAAACCGTCGCTGTCAACCCATCACGGTGTACCCCGTATTCTTGTACAGGGACATTGACTTTTCAGGTCCGTACGGCGTACAACCGTTTCAATACGGACACGGTTTTTTCGTCTATTTGTGTTTATCCCTCGTGATGGGGACTTTGTGGGATGAACGTTGAGATGTACAAGGGGCACGGGGTGACCAACAAGGTCTGAACTGGTCTGTAACAAGTTAGGCAGCACTGATAAGGTGTTGCCAGGTATGTGAAACGTCTCGGCAGCGATCCGCGTGCCAGTGGGGGAGCGATTCATAATTATTTGCTCGTGAGTGCTTTGTGGGGATGCTTTTTGTTGTTAACGTAGCAACATTTGAACCGAGATTGAGATCGATTATTGTTTGTTTTAGTAAGACGGGGAAAGCCGGGAGAACCCGGAGGAAGTGTGTGAGAGAGAGAGAGAGAACATATAAACTCGTAGGTTTTTTTCGGTAAAGTCACGTAGGTAAAAATAAAAATAAATAATAATTAATAAAATTATAAAAATAACCATAGAAATAAACTAATAAATCACGACGTTTCGGGGGCAACACAAGCGCCCGTCATCAGGTGGGGCAACCACAGCACAAAACAAACGAAAAAACCTAAGAGTTTGAATCCTTGCAGTCACGCAAGCTTCAAATCTAGAACATACAAACTCAACGCAGTGGCCCCACTGCAACGCCACTCTGCACACACGCTAGGGGAGCGGGGATGAGCACGTGGGTAACATACAGATCGACGCAGAGTCCGTCGGAGGCACCGATGGCTTCGGCTGAGAGAGAACGACAGAAAGCCAGGACTACAGAGCAGAGAGCACGTGGAGGGGAGTTGGGTGAGACGAGAGGGAGAGGTAGGAGAGTGCGTGGAGGGGAGTAGAGTGAGATGAGAGGGGGAGGTAGGAGAGTGCGTGGAGGGGAGTAGAGTGAGATGAGAGGGGAGAGGTAGGAGAGTGCGTGGAGGGGAGTAGAGTGAGATGAGAGGGGGAGGTAGGAGAGTGCGTGGAGGGGAGTAGAGTGAGATGAGAGGGGAGAGGTAGGAGAGTGCGTGGAGGGGAGTAGAGTGAGATGAGAGGGGGAGGTAGGAGAGTGCGTGGAGGGGAGTAGAGTGAGATGAGAGGGGAGAGGTAGGAGAGTGCGTGGAGGGGAGTAGAGTGAGATGAGAGGGAGAGGTAGGAGAGTGCGTGGAGGGGAGTAGAGTGAGATGAGAGGGGAGACGTAGGAGAGTGCGTGGAGGGGAGTAGAGTGAGATGAGAGGGGAGAGGCAGGAGAGTGCGTGGAGGGGAGTAGAGTGAGATGAGAGGGGAGAGGTAGGAGAGTGCGTGGAAGGGAGTAGAGTGAGATGAGAGGGGAGAGGTAGGAGAGTGCGTGGAGGGGAGTAGAGTGAGATGAGAGGGGAGAGGCAGGAGAGTGCGTGGAGGGGAGTAGAGTGAGATGAGAGGGGAGAGGTAGGAGAGTGCGTGGAAGGGAGTAGAGTGAGATGAGAGGGGAGAGGTAGGAGAGTGCGTGGAGGGGAGTAGAGTGAGATGAGAGGGGAGAGGCAGGAGAGTGCGTGGAGGGGAGTGGAGTGAGATGAGAGGGGAGAGGTAGGAGAGTGCGTGGAGGGGAGTGGAGTGAGATGAGAGGGGAGAGGTAGGAGAGTGCGTGGAGGGGAGTAGAGTGAGATGAGAGGGGAGAGGCAGGAGAGTGCGTGGAAGGGAGTAGAGTGAGATGAGAGGGGAGAGGTAGGAGAGTGCGTGGAGGGGAGTAGAGTGAGATGAGAGGGGAGAGGTAGGAGAGTGCGTGGAGGGGAGTAGAGTGAGATGAGAGGGGAGAGGTAGGAGAGTGCGTGGAGGGGAGTAGAGTTAGATGAGAGGGGAGAGGAAGGAGAGTGCGTGGAGGGGAGTAGAGTGAGATGAGAGGGGAGAGGTAGGAGAGTGCGTGGAGGGGAGTAGAGTGAGATGAGAGGGGAGAGGTAGGAGAGTGCGTGGAAGGGAGTAGAGTGAGATGAGAGGGGAGAGGTAGGAGAGTGCGTGGAGGGGAGTAGAGTGAGATGAGAGGGGAGAGGCAGGAGAGTGCGTGGAGGGGAGTGGAGTGAGATGAGAGGGGAGAGGTAGGAGAGTGCGTGGAGGGGAGTGGAGTGAGATGAGAGGGGAGAGGTAGGAGAGTGCGTGGAGGGGAGTAGAGTGAGATGAGAGGGGAGAGGTAGGAGAGTGCGTGGAGGGGAGTAGAGTGAGATGAGAGGGGAGAGGTAGGAGAGTGCGTGGAGGGGAGTAGAGTGAGATGAGAGGGGAGAGGTAGGAGAGTGTGTTGAGGGGAGTAGAGTGAGATGAGAGGGGAGAGGTAGGAGAGTGCGTGGAGGGGAGTAGAGTGAGATGAGAGGGGAGAGGTAGGCGAGTGCGTGGAGGGGAGTAGAGTGAGATGAGAGGGGAGAGGTAGGAGAGTGCGTGGAGGGGAGTAGAGTGAGATGAGAGGGGAGAGGTAGGAGAGTGCGTGGAGGGGAGTAGAGTGAGATGAGAGGGGAGAGGTAGGAGAGTGCGTGGAGGGGAGTAGAGTGAGATGAGAGGGGCGAGGTAGGAGAGTGCGTGGAGGGGAGTAGAGTGAGATGAGAGGGGCGAGGTAGGAGAGTGTGTGGAGGGGAGTAGAGTGAGATGAGAGGGGAGAGGTAGGAGAGTGCGTGGAGGGGAGTAGAGTGAGATGAGAGGGGAGAGGTAGGAGAGTGCGTGGAGGGGAGTAGAGTGAGATGAGAGGGGCGAGGTAGGAGAGTGTGTGGAGGGGAGTAGAGTGAGATGAGAGGGGAGAGGTAGGAGAGGGCGTGGAAGGGAGTAGAGTGAGATGAGAGGGGAGAGGTAGGAGAGTGCGTGGAGGGGAGTAGAGTGAGATGAGAGGGGGAGGTAGGCGAGTGCGTGGAGGGGAGTAGAGTGAGATGAGAGGGGAGAGGTAGGAGAGTGCGTGGAGGGGAGTAGAGTGAGAAGAGAGGGGAGAGGTAGGAGAGTGCGTGGAGGGGAGTAGAGTGAGATGAGAGGGGAGAGGTAGGAGAGTGCGTGGAGGGGAGTAGAGTGAGATGAGAGGGGAGAGGTAGGAGAGCGTGTGGGGGGGGGGGGGGGGGCGAGTAGAGTGAGGGTGAGAGAGGTGAGCAGAGGCGAGTCCATGGATAATCTTGAATCGGGGGATGGAGTGCGATCTTGAAACTGATTTACGATCAAATCGCGAGCGGAAGAAGGGACCGGAGTCGCTAACACGTGGACCCCTCCTCCCTGAGGTCGCAAACGGGTTTTGATTCCTTACCCGTACCCTGCCGCACCAGGGTTGCAAACGGGTACCCGTATCCTACCCGTACCTGGCTGGGTACGGGTAGGGTACGGGTACGGCCGGGTACGGGTACCCGTTTGGCTGGGTACGGGTAGGATACGGGTATTGGGTACCTGATTGGGACCTCTGGGATGAAGCCATGTTGCAGGCGCGGGTGGGTTGATTCTAGGAACATGAATTGTGAGAAGAGACAAGACGTTGGGAAATGAGTAACAAATGGTGACTCACCAGTGACTCACGGCCTTCCCGTACCCGGCCGCACCAGGGTCGCAAACGGGTAGCCGGGTATCGGGTAGGGTACGGGTATCGGGTACCCGGTTGCGACCTCTGCCTCCTCCTCCTCCTCCCGCGCCCCTACAGGCGACACCGACCGTCGGCGCCACGGCCCGGCCGGGCTGGAGGCGCCTACAGGAGCGGCGGAGCGCCCTGCAGGCGGTGACGCGCCGCTCGACCGCCCTCGGCGACATCATCGGAGACATCGTGGTGAGCAGTCGCCGCCCCTGCAGCTACTTGTTGCACACTCGAAATGAAGGACCGTGGGCAGGTGCTCCAAGTCGAGGGCAAGCACATTGATTGTGGTCAATAGCAACCTTGTGAAGAACAGCACCGTCACTCTGTGTGAAATGCAACAGCACGTGTCACACGCAGCAATTCTCCCGAGTCGCCATTAACCACGTGGCTGGTGTATCCGCGCGGTTCTTCATTAACAGTTTTCTCTTGAACCCAATTCTACTACTGATAAACCATCTTTGTCTTTGACAATCACATTTGCACATCACTATTGGAATATTCCTTTAATCCGAAGCTGTATGTCTATCTATACCATCCACTTATATCGGTATCTTACACCCATTATATGTACTGTATGTGTGCAGTATACGTACTGTATGTCACCATTGTACAGCTTACTACTTCACATGTGTTCTATTCCCAATAACATTGCAAGTAGTCATACTCTGGGTGCATGGGCAGGGTTATAGACTAAACAGTATTAGAGTTAGAGAATTACAATGACAGTAGGTAATTGCAGTGCGTCATACCCTTTACAATGCACAGTGCTAAAACGCCTCTAATTGCATATATCACAAACAATTCAAAGCCAAGCTTGGAGTCTAGAACAAGTCTAGAACATTTATATGACGATCAAAAACAACCTTTGGATCCTTTACATGTAAAATGCAACAGCACGTGTCACACACAGCAATTATTCCGAGACGCCATTAACCACGTGGCTGGTTTACACGTGCGGTTATTCAATAACCCTGCCAGCCACCTACAGGCCCGACTCAATCATCACATGCTGCTGTACACACATGCATTGATGCACTGCACAGCACATCAGGACTTTCACAGAACCACACTTTACTCCCTTGATGCACAAGGACATAATTAAAAGAGTGATCCATTCCTAATGTGCCACATACTACTGTCAGCAGATATCCCTATAGCTACTACTGTCAACACAGTCACCCCTATAGCTACTACTGTCAACACAGTCACCCCTATAGCTACTACTGTCAACACAGTCTCCCCTATAGCTACTACTGTCAATACAATCTCCCCTATAGCTACTACTGTCAACACAGTAACCCCTATAGCTACTACTGTCAACACAGTCACCCCCATAGCTACTACTGTCAACACAGTCACCCCTATAGCTACTACTGTCAACACAGTCACCCCTATAGCTACTACTGTCAACACAGTCACCCCTATAGCTACTACTGTCAACACAGTCACCCCTATAGCTACTACTGTCAACACAGTCACCCCTATAGCTACTACTGTCAACACAGTCACCCCTATAGCTACTACTGTCAACACAGTCACCCCTATAGCTACTACTGTCAACACAGTCACCCCTATAGCTACTACTGTCAACACAGTCGCCCCTATAGCTACTACTGTCAACACAGTCGCCCCTATAGCTACTACTGTCAACACAGTCACCCCTATAGCTACTACTGTCAACAGTCACCCCTATAGCTACTACTGTCAACACAGTCACCCCTATAGCTACTACTGTCAACACAGTCACCCCTATAGCTACTACTGTCAACACAGTCACCCCTATAGCTGCTACTGTCAACACAGTCACCCCTATAGCTACTACTGTCAACACAGTCGCCCCTATAGCTACTACTGTCAACACAGTCGCCCCTATAGCTACTACTGTCAACACAGTCTCCCCTATTGCTACTACTGTCAACACAGTCACCCCTATAGCTATTACTGTCAACACAGTCACCCCTATAGCTACTACTGTCAACACAGTCACCCCTATAGCTACTACTGTCAACACTGTCACCCCTATAGCTACTACTGTCAGCACAGTACCGTGCCGGCATTCATAGGTGCTCGCTAACAGCACTTGCCCCTCCAGTCTGTTAAGGCTACACGGGAGATCTGTTTTTTGTGCGTGTGTCACTGTCTGTGTGTGTCTGCGTGTGTGTCACTGTGTGTCTGTCTGTGTATGTGTCACTGTGTCTGTGTGCCTGTGTGACTGTCTGTGTGTGTGTCTCTGTGTCTGTGTGTGTCTGCGTGTGTGTCACTGTGTGTGTGTCTGCGTGTGTCACTGTCTGTGTGTCTGCGTGTTTGTCACTGTATATGTGTGTGTCTGTGTGTGTCACTGTGTGTGTGTGTCACTTTGTGTCACTGTGTGTGTCAGTGTGTGTCACTGTGTGTGTGTGTCTGTGTGTGTCACTGTGTGTGTGTCACTGTGTATGTGTCACAGTGTATGTCTGTGTGTCACTGTGTGTGTCACTGTGTGTGTCACTGTCTGTGTGTGTCACTGTCTGTCTGTGTGTCACTTTGTGTCACTGTGTGTGTCTGTGTGTCACTGTGTGTGTATCACTGTGTGTGTCACTGTGTGTATCACTGTGTGTGTCACTGTCTGTGTGTGTCACTGTCTGTCTGTGTGTGTGTTACTTTGTGTCACTGTGTGTGTCTGTGTGTGTCACTGTCTGTGTGTGTCACTGTGTGTGTGTCACTGTCTGTCTGTGTCACTTTGTGTCACTGTGTGTGTCTGTGTGTCACTGTCTGTGCGTGTCACTGTGCGTGTGTCACCGTGTGTGTGTCACTGTCTGTCTGTGTCACTTTGTGTCACTGTGTGTGTCTGTGTGTCACTGTCTGTGCGTGTCACTGTGCGTGTGTCACTGTGTGTGTGTCACTGTCTGTCTGTGTCACTGTGTGTCACTGTGTGTCACTGTGTGTGTCTGTGTGTCACTGTCTGTGCGTGTCACTGTGCGTGTGTCACCGTGTGTGTGATCGTGCTGCGTGCGCGTCAGTGCTCGTTACGGGAGCCGTGGGCCGTGCCCCCCCCCCCCCCCCCCAGGGTTCCACTCATCCCGCCCCCCCCGACTACCCCCCCCCCACCCCCCACAGAGAGAATACGATGAGTACCTCGCGATGCTGATGGACGCGCATCAAGGCGTCGACTACGAGGTGGGTAGAAGGCACAGGCGCAGACCGGCAAGTGCTCACTCGCCCCCCCCCCCCCCCGAAGGAGCTAGGGGGGTATTTGGTCTACTCTTCCACTCGTCCACGCTGGTCAGACAGCTCGGAAGAGGTCGGGGCTTAGCTGCGGGTGGCACCCATTGTGTACGAACTGCTGGGCGGGCAGAGGCGGTGCGGGTGGGAGAGTCGGGGGCTGGAGATGAACTTCAGGAACTCCTCTGGTTTGACCCCCGACGAGATGAAGCCAGAGGTCACGTGCAGAAGGCTTCGTGTGGGAGGCATCGCAGAGAGGACCCTGTGATATACGCTTGCGCGGGCTCCGCTCTCTGTCGCGACGAGTCATCGAGAGAGTTACGAGGTCTCATGACGGGGCAAACGACGCAATAGAAAATGTAGAACAAATCATTCGGTATTCTTAGGTTTTTTCGGTAAAGTCACGTAGGTAAAACATTAAAATTAATAGGTTCCACCTGAAGACGGAAGCTTGTGTTGCCTCCGAAACGTCGTGATTTTTATTTTACTTTTATTAATTTTAATGTTTTACCTACGTGACTTTACCGAAACAACCTAAGAATATGAATCCTTGCAGTCACGAAAGCTTCAAATCTAGAACAAATCATTCGGAGCATTGCGACCCTGCGTGTTTGGAGAGCAGCCCACGGATGCACGTGTCACAGAGCTACCTCCGAGTTCCCTTGTTCAACTGACACTGGGTTCATGTGGAAGAGCGCAGAGAGGACCCGGATGTCAGAGTTAGCTCTGTCATATCCACTTCCGTGGGCTGCGTTCTCTAACAACACGCAAGCGGTCCCGGCCATCGGACAGGAAAATAAAAACACTGGAACGGGGTCTCTCTGGATTTTTTATTTTAAGTAACAAGTGTGACCACATCGCCACCTGGTGGAGGCGGATGAACACGACGTCTTAGTCGCATGCCTGTTCAGGCTGTCAGAGGCGCGCCGTGGTAGCAAGATGATAATGATCTCACCCGGTACGCAGGAGGTCGTGGGTTCGATCCTGATCCTGACGCCTGCTGCTGTATATTTGGAGTTTGCGGTGCCTCTCCCTGTGGCCGCGTGGATTTTTCTCCGGGTCCTCCGGTTTTTCCCTCCGCATTTAGAATCGGCATCACGCGTTTTGAGCGTTTGCCTGCTACAATACGACATGGGCGCTCATTTTGTGGCCAGGTCGCTTCTGAAGAAACAGCTGCATAGCTCAGTGAGCCTTACCTGGTGAAATAAAAATAGTTTGTTGATTAACCGCGACTAACCCAACCAATAATAGGCGCGGCATATTCTCAGATTAACACTATCCATTGTAACTTATCTGACTACGTTAACCCCCCTCTGGCCTTCGCAGGTGATAGGCTCAAAGTGATGCCATCACTTCTAGATTTGAAGCTTTCGTGACTGCAAGGATTCATATTCTTAGTTTTTTTCGGTAAAGTCACGTAGGTATAAAATTAAAATTAATAAAAGTAAAATAAATAAAAAAATCACGTTTCGGAAGCAAAACAAGCTTCCGTCTTCAGGTGGAACCGTCACAGCTGTATCAAGTGAGAGAAATTCCTAGAAAACCGTCCTTGTATATATACTGGTTGAGGGTGGGAGGAGCCAAGGCAGGCCCCTGGATATTATTATTATTGTGAAGTTGGTGCGGCTAAAGCCGCTGCTAAGAATGAGACTTTGTTGTGTAGACTGGTTGAACTGGGAGGTTCCAAGAGTTGTTCAGGTCCGGCTGTTCTGAATGGGACTGAGCCTTTGTTATGTAGATGAAACAGCCCTTTGCTACGTTGCTGGGATTAATTCTAGATTTGCCAAATATGTGTGGTAAAACTTTATTTTATTTTATTTTACTTTTATGAATTTACATTTTTTACCTACGTGACTTTACCGAAAACAAACTAAGAATATGATGCCATCACCTTTACTCCCCTGTGTGAGAGCAAAGCAGGGAGACTTCTTGACAATTCTGGCTGTCGCCTGACGACGTTAGTTGTTATCATCAGCAGCGACATGTCACAGTGCTCGCATTGTAAATGTTGTGGGTTTACTCTCCAACACGCCGGTGTGCTGAACTAGTAACTACTTGCCACGTTTTATTTACGCGACAAACCTTACTACTACTTCGCTGTGTCGGGTGGTGGTGGTGGGTTAACGACACGTTGATATTTCAGCGATATAACCCAAAAACCTTTATTGTGAATGTTGTTGGTCGCGAAAGCCTGCTACTACTACGCGCTAAACTGAGCTGTAGATGATGACAACAGCCACCACCGACACCGCCACATCTCCAGGAGACACAGGCGACCTGCATCACGTACCACAGCGAGTCCTCGCTCCACGCGGTCGTCGCAGTAGTCGGCGCCTTCATCAGAAGCGCCGCGTTCAGCGAAGACGAGTTCCCCCGTGATGTCGTTTGGCCAACGCCGGTTTAAACCCGCGTGGTATTATTTTATTTTCGTGCCACGGGGGAAGGAAACCCCGCTCAAGACCCAGCCGGGCAGAACTCGGGAATCGAACCCGTGAGGTTGCACCTCGCGACCTCGTGGGGCCAGCGCCGTCCCCCCCCCCCCCCCGCCGCTGTTCAACTTTGCCTCCCGTGGCGGCCAAATGATGATTGCCGTTCGTAATTATTCGTAAGAATACTGCCGAGAGTGATAACGCACGGACGGGGGGATTTTTAGACGGCAACTCTCTCCTGCCTCTCGCCGACCCCCCCCCCCCCCCCACAGGCTCTCGTGGCTCAGCTGCGCTGCGTCGGCGAGGGGCGAGACGCGGAGTTGCGGGGGGCCGAGCGGGAGCTGTGGGACCTCGAGGCGCAGGCCAGGGCCGCGCTGACGCGGAACGAGCGGTGGGAGAGACGCGGCGAGGGGTGGGGGGCTCCGTGTGTGGGTGGGGGGCTGCGTGTGCGTCGGGGGCTCCGTGTGTGTGGGGTGGTGATGGGAGTTCTGAGTTCTTCCTGGGGGTATCAACCACGTGCCATCATCATCACGGGCATCATCACTTTCATCGTCATCATCATCACTGTCATCGTCATAATCATCACTGTCATCGTCATCATCATCACTGTCATCGTAATCATCATCACTGTCATCATCACTGTCATCGTCATCATCATCACTGTCATCGTCGTCATCATTTTCTGTCATTGTCATCATCGCCCCTGGTCATGCAGATGAGGTCACGGTGACCCCACGCTTGTGACCCCCCCCCCCCGACCCCCCCCCCCTTCCCTTGTGCCACAGACTTCGCGCTCAGCTGCGGGAACAGGAGCGGGAGCCAGCCACTGCGGAGACTCCGGTTCTCATCCCGGGTCAGTGGCGGCCGCTCGTCTGTGTGTGTGTACACGCACAGTAGCGTGCGTGCCCCCCGTGTGTGTGTGTGCACCCCGTGTGTGTGTGCGTGCACACAATGTGTACGTACGCTCTACAAACACAGTGTGTGTGTGGGCAGCATGGTCGGCCCAGTGGTGTTGTTACTCGTGCCTCGCGGCGAGAAGCGCCTGGGTTCGATGCCCGACTCGTTCTGTGTGGGGGTTGTTTCTTCTCTCGCCTGTTCTGCATGGGGTTCCTCTGGGTTCTACAGTTTACTCCCACGGCCAAACGCACACACACAGGCACACGCACACACACGCACACACACGCACACACATGCACGCACGCACGCACACACACACATGCACACACGCACACACACATTCACGCACACACACGCACGCACACGCACGCACACGCACGCACACACACGCACGCACACATGCACGCACGCACACACACACACGCACACGCACACACACACGCACACACATGCACGCACGCACACACACACGCACACGCACACACACACTGTGTCGGGGCAGACACTGCAGGGCGAGCAGGTCAGAGGCCTACTGTTGATGAAGGTGCCGCTGTGCTCGCGCCGGTGAACTTGTTCCGCACCCTAGGTAGCCATCCCTGCTAGTTGGCGGCGCTATCAGCACGGTGACATTGTAGCCGGTATTGGCCAAAACGTTGCGATGCTGTAAAACCACCCGCATGTTGCTCAATTAAGATCACACAGCAGCATCTCCCCCCCCCCCTCGTGCAAACGCAAGGCAGGACCCTCTTGAAAAGGAGTCGTGAGACACTTCTGGGTAAAAAGCGCCGTCATAATAGCGACACGAATGGTGCACCGGGCGCCCTCCGCGTGTGGCCGCAGCCTGCGTCGCGCTGCGCACGGGCCGCTGACGAGTTCACCCTCTACCCCCCAAAAACAGAGCCCCCACCCCCACGGACCCCCGTGCCCCCCGGGACCCCGTCTGCGTCGTGCCGCGTGCGAGCCCTGCACGCGGAGCTGGCGGGCGCGGAGCGGGCGCTGGCCGGCGCGAGGACGCGGCGCCAGCAGCAGCTGGTGCCCCGCACGGAGACTCAGCTCCTGGGGCAGAGAGTGCGCGACATGCGGGTGAGCCAGTGAGCCTGTGAGACACGGGGCCGCGTGGGGCAGTTGTGGAGAGAGAGGGGAGAGTTTCCCACGCCTGGGCAGTGTGCTTCGTGACCGGCTCCGGTTTGACAGCGGAGGTCTCACTGCGAATCAGTCGAGCGGCAATATCTTTTCATCGGTTGCGTAACGCTGTGTGGAAGCTACCTGGTCTGTCGCTCCGAACGAAGCTTCAGGTCTTCTCGGCCAGTCATGCGCTCCCTTCTCTACGCTTGCGAAACGTGGACCCCCCCTAATGGAACATCTTCGCCGGTTAGAAACATTTAGGCTGGCCTGCCTACGATCCATCCTGGGTTTAACCAGGCTGGATTGTGTGAGGAGCTCACAAATCCTTGAAAACTCTGGACAAAGTCCCATCGGTGAGCTCCTCTGGCAGGCAAGGCTGCGTTGGCTGGGGCATGTAGTCCACATGCCCAGCCACCGCATGCCTAAACAGCTTTTGTTAGGCTGGATAGAGGGGGCTAAACGGGCGCGGCACGGGCTAGAGACAGGAGGACGTGGAGCTGAGTGGACTTGCCGATGACTGGTACCAGCGGTGTCAAGATCGGCCTCTGTGGAGGAGGCTCGTGAAGGACGCTACTGGGCAGTTGGAGGCAGTCGCCCTCCAACAACAACGGAGGGCGGAGGAGCGACGCTCACAACAACGAGCGGAGCGCCGGGTGGCTAAAGCACAGCAAGTTGGCACAGTAGGGGGCAAAGGTGGTGCGTCAGCCAGTCATCTCGGTCATCTCAGTTAGTCGATCTGGGTCTGCCCCGTGATCTCCTGCCAGCGGGCATTCGACACTTCACGTGGCCTCAACGTGCACATAGCCTGGCACGCTTAGTGGCGAATGGTGGTTGTTGTTGTTGTTGTTATTGTGCGTGTGCGGCACACACGAGGCGAGTGTGAGTGACACCAAAGCTGGTGTCACTCAAATCCAGTGAAATAACGAATGTGATTGTGATGTGATTGTAATGCCACTGTGCTATTGCCGGGGCTTAGCCCACCAACTGTGGTTGGGGCCAAAACCCGGATTGGCTGGCCTAGCCACGCGGCCACCTCCTAGCGTCACTTTATCATCGCTGCTAAACGTCCTGGATTCTGCACCGGCTGCTGGAACTGGGTCGGCGGGTGACGTCGCGACCTTGGGTCTCGTTGTGACCTTGGGTCTCGTCGCGACCTTGGGTCTCGTCGCGACCTTGGGTCTCGACGCGACCTTGGGTCTCGACGTCACCTTGGGTCTCGACGTCACCTTGGGTCTAGATGTGACCTTGGGTCTCGTCGTGACCTTGGGTCTCGTTGTGACCTTGGGTCTCGTCGTGACCTTGAGCGAACGGGTTCAAGTGCGTCGTCGTCTGCGTGTCTAAACGGCGCTGTACCTGCGCCGCAGGTGGAGGCGGCCAGACTGGCGCGGTCCACGCAGCGCCTGGACAAATCGGCCGAGGTGAGCTCCGGCGTGCCCACACTTTGCGACCCTTGCGAGTTGGCGGTCTTGGTGATGACGATTATTCCGCTTGCTTACGCACGAAAGCCTCCGTCGCTTCGTGGCTCTTCTTCGGGAGGGTCCTGTCAGGCCCGAGCCGTCGGGCGCCCCGCGACCACTTGCCACGCGCTTGCCCAATTGACAAATGTGCGATTTGTGAAAATTTGGCAAACTTTGGACCGTGACGCCGGCACACAGACGGCCGCGTCTTCTCGGAACGACGTCGCAAATGATTTCGCGTCCACTGTAGGTAAAGCTAGCGCGCGAAGCAGTCATATTTAACGGTTAAAACACACACCACTGTACGTGTGTGCGTTGAACTTCTTTCGCGCCATACGTGGCCAACCGTGCTAATCGGTGGTGCGGGGGGAAGGCCGGCAAACTACACACGAAGCAGTTCTCAAGACGCGAGTTTTCAATCGCGATGTCGAGAGAGGTCGTGGTGGTCACACAGAGCGGTGATCGTGAACTCGCTGCTCTGGCCGCGCAGGAACTGGAGCGGGAACTTCGCCGCATCCTGGCTCGGTACAAGATCCCACCAGAAGCACAGGGGTACGACGCCCACACTGCAGACTCACTCGCTCGCGGACTCGCCCAATACACGCTTAGACTCACCCACTGAACACTCGCACGTAGACTCACCCAACACTCGCTCGCAGACTCACCCCAACACTCGCTCACGTGCACGTAGACTCACCCAACACTCGCTCGCAGACTCACCCCAACACTCGCTCACGTGCACGTAGACTCACCCAACACTCGCTCGCAGACTCACCCCAACACTCGCTCGCACGCATGTAAACTCGCCCAACACTCGCTTGCACGTAGCCTCGCTCACACGTAGACTCACCCAACACTCGCGAGTGTTCAGTGGGTAAGTCAAAGCACGTAGACTCACCCAACACTCACTTAGACTCACCCACTGAGCACTTGCACGTAGACTCACCCAACACTCGCACGCACGTAGGCCTGAGTGGGACTCTAACTCACTCGAGCGAGCGAGGATCGTGTTGCATGGATCACGTGGCCAAGCATTCCCATACTACCTGGTCCTGCCCCGTGACCTCCTGCCAGTGTGGCTGCTGCACACACAGGAAGCCTTCAACATTTCACATGCACCTAGCCTGGCACAAGGGCGATGCGGGCATGCCTCGTGGAAAACGTCAGTTGTGAGGTGGCGCAATGGGGAGCACACCACTGTGAACCTGGCCGACTTCTATTCCCAGCCACTGTGGGTCACGGGCTACCCCTAGGTCAGCTCAGTCTTGGAACAGATACCCAGTGTGTGAACATCAGCACTGGAGAGACAAAGGCGGCCGGGCGTGGTGCTGGCCGAAACACCCCATCAAGCGCCATTGTAGCAGCACTGGCCCTACACTTCATGGAGGCTATAGGGGGGGGGGGGGGGGTGGCTGTCACCACATGTCCAGGTCAAACGTGGACACACGGACAACCCCAGCTGATGCTGACGTCACATACACAAAGATCTCCCACGTAGTCCACAGAACCTGTGGTGGACGTTCCACGTGGCGAGGTTAAAACTGGACGTCCGTGTAACGTCCACCGCTGGTTCTCCTGGGCTGTGCCCAGCAGAGGAGCCCCGACTCCTCAATGCTCATGTGAGCTGGATGCCCACTTTTAATTTTGGCCCCGAGAAGAGATTGCGTGAGCGCTGAACAGAGTGGGGGGAGATGTTGCGAGGAATTGCCGCTGCAACTCTTCGCGTGCACCTCCTTCAGAAGTCCGTCGTTAGCCGGTGCGGGTACTGCAGCGACGCGGCGGGTAACGTGGTCGGCGGGTAACGTGGCGTGGTTGCCGTGCGCCGCAGGGAGCTGTGGCGAGCGATTAACGACGGTGCGGGGACTCGGCTTGCGCGCGACGCAGAGCACCCACGTGGGAGCCTGGATCCTCCTCCCACGACGACGAGGCAATAGGCCAAAGTGAGTCTCACGTGCGAGGCGTTCTCTCCGATGTTGCAGCGAGCTTGTTTCTTGCGACGTCCGAATTGTTGCGAGGCCCTGGACGACGGGGTGCTGTTTTGGGCACCACTTTGTTTGGCAGCCTTCACTTTCTTAATGCGGTCACGGGCGGTGGGTGTAACCTCTCTCCTGGTTCCAGGCACATGCTGAACTTCTTTCGCACCGTACGTAGCCAAGCGTGCTCATTGGAGGTGTGGGGGAAGAACTAAACCATTTGCTTTCCTACTTTGCCCCCCCCCCCCACCCGCACTTCACTTTCAATGCACTGGCCATGAAAATGTTTCTTTGTCAGGAGAGTTTGTTGCTTAGAACCAGAATGAATTCTCCCCTCCAGCCTGAACGAGAACGTTCATGTCACCCGCCTTGCAGGTGGTGATCAGACGTCCTGTTTGGTGCGATGGCAGCGTCACGTCGGACCGGCCGCGTGTCGAACGCCCTCCCCCCCTCCGAGCGGAAGACTGCTGGGACTTATTGCCACAGCAAGGCTTCTTGTTGTCGCGTGAACGCGGTTTTCTTGAACACGCTTCCGCGCCATGTGTACACCACACCAGCCCAGGTGAACGTGGAGTCCAACTGCTGACTGTCCGCCCGCGCCCTGCGCGCACGTGAACTCAAGACGCACGACACAGTGACGCTTAAATGAAACCTATTTATTTTGCCGAATGTCCACAAGTTTTGAAAAAAAAAATCAAATCAACAACTCACCGAGTCTGCGTCATTTACATTCGGAAAGGCGCGAACTCAAAGCAGCCAAGGTCGCCGAGGCCCGGTCACTCTTGGGGGGGCGGGGGAAGCTGGATCCCGAGCAGCGGCAGCAGCCTCTTGCTCCAGTACGGAGCCAGACCCCCAACAGACCCCCAAGCCTCGCGAACGCACCGCCCCTGGCTCGTGGTGGGGACAGCGCTGGGTGGACGCTCCTGCCAATCAGGGGGGCTAAAGCCCTGGGGGGCAGAAGGGCCGCAGGGGCCACAGAGCACCCCCACCCTCCCCTCCTCATCCTGCCGCATGCCGCCAGCTACAAATTACAACGCAAATTCATACCGTGACACGGCCTGTCACACACCGGGTCCCCTTCGCCTCAGGGCTTCCCATTTCTCGCTCGATATTTTCCAGGCAACTGGAGGTAGGTGGCACTTGAGCCAGCCGTAGCCACGGGCAGCCGCCTACCCGGACAGACCCCACCCCCCCCGGCCGAGATTTTATTAAAGCCCCCAACGCTCGCCCATTCCCCACCACCCCCCTCCTTTGATGAAACAACTCGGGAGGGGCCTCGACTCGACTTCAACGGCCGAGAGTCCGATTCGCACCCTCGGCCTGTCCCTGCGAGACTCCCCAGGACTACCGCTCTCCCCCAACGCAAAAACCCAACACGCAAAGCGCTACGGTAACGCGACCGCCGGCGCAACACAAGCTGTAGCCGCGGGCGTGAGAATTAACGACGGCATCTGTTTTGCTAACGGCGGTGCACCTCGACAAAGAGACATTTATACAGATAAAGAACTCAGCCCAGCAGACAAAACGTCATGCGCACGTAACCCGTGTTATTTCTCTTGATTACAACAACGGGCACCAGCGTCGCAGAGATACACGGGTGTGTGTGTGTGTCGTGCACTCCGCGTGTGTGTGTGATGTGCACGGTGCCTTGTGCGTGGTGTGGTGCGCTGCGTGTGCACAGTATGGAGCCCTATGTTTACGGAATAGTTACGTGCTCATTGTGGTGTGATGTGGTCATTGCATGGTGCAGCTGTGGGCTTTGCTCAGTGTGGTGTAGCGGTGTGGTGCGCTAAGCGAGTTGGTGTGGTGTGGTCAGTGTGGTGTAGTGGTGCAGCCTATGAAGTGTGGTGGAGCGTTGTGGTGTAGCGGTTTGGTCCGCTCAGCGTGGTTCGCGGTGTGCTCAGCGAGTTGTAGCGGGATGGTGGACTCGGCGAATTCTAGTGGTGTGGTTAGAGGCGTGGTGCGCTCGGTGTGGTGTAGTGTGCAAGGTATGGAGTGGTGCGCTGTGTGTGGCATTCCCAGTGTGGTGTCGCTGCGTGCTCTAGCGTGCTCTAGCGTGCTCTATGCAGCAGTGTGCAACTGGCCAGCTCACATGCGACGCGTCTCGTGCCTCTGCCAGTGCCGGGTGGTTTCGTATCCCGTGGGTGCGTGGGATCGCACGCACGGCTCTCTCTCCGTGTTACCGGGAGCTGGGTGTGCCGCGGGGGAGTGTGCCGCACTGGAGGGGAGTTGGTGGTGGGAGGGGGTGGGGGGGAGGGGGGGTGTGCCGCTGGCTGTGCGGTCAGGACGTGGCCTGGGCGGCCGATTTGCGCATTGACTCGAGAGCCTTCTCCCTCAGGGCCCGCTCCAGGTCGTCGAGCCCTCCTGAGTCGTGCCGCCCCCGCCCAGCCTGGACAGCCCAGACAGACTTACACTCACACACCCGCACTCACACTCACACGTACACACACACACCCGCACTCACACACACTCACACACCCGTACTCACACACACTCACACACCCGCACTCACACTCACACCCACACATACACACACTCACACACCCACACCCACGCGCACTCACACACACACCCGCACTCACATACACACTCACACACTCACACATACACACACGCGCACTCACACACCCGCACTCACACATACACGCACTCACTCAACCGCAATCTCACAGCCCCACTCTCACTATCAAATACCAGCACTCTCACACCCATACATACACCCATACATACACCCATACATACACCCACATGCTCGCACACTTTCGCTCAATCACACTGGTACTCTCTCCGCAACAGCCACCAATTCGTCGCTAAGTGGTGATGACGGCACCAAGGCGCTTGTGCCAGACACGGCGCACTGAGGCCACGTGAAATGCTCTTTGTGCTAGTTTGTTGTCCTTCCCTACAAACCTCCGATTAGCACGGTTGGCTACGGAGGGCGTGCGAAAAAAGTTCACACGTACATACAAGTGTCGAACGCTCGCTGACAGGAGGTCACGGGACAGATCCAGGTGTTATTGGTTAACTGCCTGAGAGCTTAATGATTGTGAGCAGAGGATCTGTGACCAAAAGAAAAGCCCAGACCTTTCCATGGTATTATGGGGCTTGACCAATGTCGCTCAAGCAGACACACACACACCTGCTCACAATTCGCACCTATCCAGACACACACTCACCCAGGCACACAACCACTCGCACCTCCACTCACTAACATTCTCACTAGTACACCCGCATACACCCACCCACACACACACAGACTCGCACACGATCACACTCGGTCATCCGTAACAGAGGCATCTGCCTGCTCAGAGAAACTTGGTTCAGCTCGACCAACATCAAAACCTCACCCAGCCGCACACGACAAACCTATCGTAAGCACCACACACACAATCATAGACCACTTGCCCATGACCGAAGCCATCACATGTCCATCTCCATTAACCTTAACAAGCTTAAAATATTTTTATATAATTTTTTTTGTCTTTTCCCGCAGTCGTATCCCCATCGTGCTATCGGTGTTGTATCAAGCGACAAAGAATCGTTTTGGAAATCGCGCAGAGCAGTGCGACCCACTCGTGTTAGAGAACGGCCCACGAAAGCGGACTTCACAGAGCTACCTCCGAGGTCCCTTCAAAGTGGCCGCTGGTCTAGACAGGAGGGGGGCAGCACTTTCCCACTCGCCCTGCTATCTCAGAGTAATGTTCCAAACGATATTTTGAATTCTGCGCTTTGAGAACGTGGGTTGTTAATGAGAGTCGTGGCGGGCTCAGCGCTTCGACCTCGGAAGTTCAGAGCTCGTCGCTGTGGGACAGCACCGATAACCGGGACACCCAGAGCCGGGACACCCAGAGCCGGGACACCCAGAGCCGGGACACCGCCTGCACAACGTGGAAGCAGCACCACTAACTCCGCTGGGTGCTCGGTGCCACCGATCTCATGAGCGAGAGCGGGCACAGATGGTGGCTGCAGGGAGCATTGGGGGGTATCTATCGAGTGTGCAGGCGGTGCAACTGCTGCCGGGGCCCACTGGCAGGAGGGGCTACGAAGAGGGTGGAGGAGTGGCAAATTGGACTGCGTTGGGGAGGCCCATTGCATTCCTTGCACCCAGGGCCCAAGTTCCCCACTCGACCCCACTGCCAAAGACATTTTTTATATTCCCACAACCCTATTCACAATCACCGATATATCAAAAAAAAAAATCTAAACCAGAGCTATTGACTGCAGACCGCAGACTGCGTCCTGCACTCGGCACCGAAGGCGCCTAACGCCAGGGGCTGGGGGAACCTCCGGCTTCCCCCCCGGGGGCCGGACACGAAGCCATCACTTGATTTCACATGGCCTGCGGCAGGCCCACGGGAAACATTGAAATGGGTCACTGCGAGCGCGTTGGCCACACTAACCCGGTACCGGGTACGGGGGGGGGGGGGGGGGAATTTTCGACTGTGGCAAAAACAAAAAACCCGCCACGTTTAGCACTGATGAAGCGCCGCGCTCAAAGCCACTTCGGTCAAGAGGCCCCCTTTGCGGTGACAGAAGTGGCTGCGGGCGTGTTGATGCGACTATACCCCCCCCCCACCCTACCAGAACAACCAATCGTAGAGTCCTATATCCTGCCCTCGGTAAGGAAGAGAGGCTCCGCCCCCCCCCCCCCCGGCCCTGCTCGCCACAGGTGGATGGGCGCACGGCCGCCACCCCGAGTTCAATGAGAACCAAGCGGCGTTCGTTTCACCCGCGCACGCACACACACGCCAGCACACGCGGGGTCACTCAGCGCCCTGGCTGACCCTGCGTGTGAGGGGTTAGGTCGAGGCTAGGGGGGGCAGCACCTCGGGGGCCAGGTCGCCGCGCTCCTTGCGATGCTTCTTGTGTTTGCGGTGCTTCTTCTCCTTCTTGTGCTGCTTCTTCTCCTTTTTCTTCTTCTTTTTCTTGGACTCGCCGTCCGACACCTGCCCCACACCCCGCCACAAGGCTCAGTTGAGTCGAGCGACGAGCAATGTGCGCGGCGCACGTGTATCGATATCGCAGGGCAAGGTTATGCTGCTAAAAAACACGCTATGAAAAACATAAATGCGCCGACGTTGGTCGGAATATCCTTAATCGCGCGACGTGGGAGCTCGTTGCAATCATCGGCTGGATGACGCGTAGCAGGGAGAGCACACACGTGCACGTACCACGACATCACATGCACGCAAAGACATAGATCCCACATATACCCTTAACAGACTGTTGTTAGCGAGCACCTATGAAGGCGGGGACGGCACACGAGGGGGCGAGCGGCCAGCACCACGCCCAGCCGCCGTTATCTCCCCAGTGGTGAATTTACATGCCGCATTATGTACTCATTTGAGGCCGAGTCGACCTCGGGGAGGCCCAGGACCGGTTCAGATAATCGTCACTGGTGTTGGACGTGAGCGGGAATCGAACTCGGGTGGTCAGGTTCATAGTGCAGCGCGCCATATCCTATGCTACCGCTTGCACAAAGCCAACAGATCCCCCAGTATAGCCTTAACAGACAGTAGGGGCAAGTACTGTTACCGAGTAGCACCTATTGAAGGCCGGCACTGCACACGTGGGGGTGGGTGGCCAACACCACTCCCGGCCGCCTTTGTCTCCCGAGTAGCGATGTTTACACACCGCACCAGGTACTCAATTTAGGCCGAGTCGACCCAGGGGAGGGCTACACACACACACTCGCTCTCACAGGCATCCACAAACCTGGTCAGGGGATGCGCTGTGGGAGTCGTCGTGGTCCACGTGGGGAGGGGACGCCAAGGCGTGGGGGGGGGCCCGGGCGGTTGCGGGGGGCTCGCTGCCCGAGCGCGAGGGCGAGTGAGAGGCGGAGCGCGAGGCGGAGGGAGACGCGGAGCGCTCCGCCGGCCGCTTCACCCCCGCGCGCGTCGCCTCGCCGCTGCTGTCACACAGATGAGCACAGCGTGAGCGCAGCCATCGCCACGGAGACTCGGACACACTCACACGCCCTAACCCGACTCCTAACTACAACACGAACAATACCCCCAACGCACAACCCTGCCCGCCACTCTAACCCCTAGCCCCAAACTCTAACACTACCCCGACCCCCAACTCTAATACAACCCTATAACCCTCTTATGCCTAACTAACCCGACCTCAAATATCCATTTTCTATTGCACATCCAAGTTGTGCCAGCACCGGGCCAGCACAGTACAGGTGGTTTTCCACTGAAATTTCACCAAGCAGAGCCGGAGCAGAGCCAGAGCAGAGCCGGGGCAACTCAAACACAGCGACACAGCGTCACAGCGTCACAGCGTCACAGCGTCACAGCGTCACAGCGTCACAGCGTCACAGCGTCACAGCGTCACAGCGTCACAGCGTCACAGGGTCACAGGGTCACAGGGTCACAGCGTCACAGGGTCACAGGGTCACAGGGTCACAGGGTCACAGCGTCACAGCGTCACAGCGTCACAGCGTCACAGCGTCACAGCGTCACAGGGTCACCTACACGCGTGCCGACGTCACGCGCCGCGCGTGTCAAGCGAGTGGCACGGCTCGGCTTGCTGCGGCGGGAAAGCAGCCGGCGCCTGCTGAGCCGCTGCGGCGCTGGCACGGCACGGACTCGGAACGTCTCGGTCACGCCAGCGGACAAAAAGAAAGTTCAGGGCACCGCTAGGCGGCGATTTGCCGGCGCGGCGCTCACCGCGTGTCGGGCGGGGCGGGCGCCGGTGCCGCCCGCCGCTCCTCCGCCGGCTTCTCCCCCGCGGCCCCGTCGAGGGGAGGGGCCGCCGGGCGGGCGTCCCAGCGGGCGCGGGTCTTCACGGGGGGGGGGCGCGGGCGGGGGGGGAGGGGCTCCCCCCGTCCCCTCTCTCCGGCCCGGGCGACGGGGACGCCCGGTCCCTGCGTCGCGGGGGCGGGGGGGGGCTCGCGGACGCGGGGCGGCGCGGGAGGGGCCTGGGGGAGGGGGACCTCGCGGGCCCCCCCCCCCTTCTTCGCTTGGGGCGGGGGGCTCGGGGGAGGGGAGGGGGACCCCGAGAGAGAGGCCTCGCGCCGCGGGGGAGGGGCCGGGGGGGACGCCCTGCGTCTCGCGGCGGGGGGCGAGGCGGACCCCTGCCGCCGCTTGATGCGCTGGGGGGGCACGGGGGACGGGGAGGGGGAGGCGCGGCGCTTGGCCCTGGGGGGGGGCGGCGGCGAAGGGGTGTGGGAGGGGGCGCGGCGGCGGGGGGGCGGCGGGGGAGACCCGGAGGAGCGGCGCTTGGACCGAGGGGGCGGCGGGGAGGAGGGCGAGGGGCGGCGGCGCACGGCGGGGGAGCGGTGACGGTGGCCGGGAGATGGGGACCTGCGGAGGGAGAGAGACGCGGTTCAGTACGGGGGAGATGGCCTTGCACAACACAGTAGCAGCACAGCAGAGACACAAGCACAACACACAGCAGAGACACAAGCACAACACAGTAGCAGCACAGCAGAGACACAAGCACAACACACAGCAGAGACACAAGCACAACACACAACAGCACAGCAGATACACAAGCACAACACACAGCAGAGACACAAGCACAACACACAGCAGCACAGCAGAGACACAAGCACAACACACAACAGACACAAGCACAACACACAACAGCACAGCAGAGACACAAGCACAACACACAGCAGAGACACAAGCACAACACACAACACACAGCAGAGACACATGCACAACACACAACACACAGCAGAGACACAAGCACAACACACAGCAGCACAGCAGAGACACAAGCACAACACACAACACACAGCAGAGACACATGCACAACACACAACACACAGCAGAGACACATGCACAACACACAACACACAGCAGAGACACAAGCACAACACACAGCAGAGACACAAGCACAACACACAACACACAGCAGAGACACAAGCACAACACACAGCAGAGACACATGCACAACACACAGCAGAGACACAAGCACAACACACAGCAGAGACACAAGCACAACACACAGCAGCACAGCAGATACACAAGCACAACACACAACACACAGCAGAGACACAAGCACAACACACAACACACAGCAGCACAGCAGAGACACAAGCACAACACACAACACACAGCAGAGACACAAGCACAACACACAACACACAGCAGAGACACAAGCACAACACACAACACACAGCAGCACAGCAAAGACACAAGCACAACACACAGCAGCACAGCAGATACACAAGCACAACACACAACAGCACAGCAGAGACACAAGCACAACACACAGCAGCACAGCAAAGACACAAGCACAACACACAGCAGCACAGCAGAGACACAAGCACAACACACAACAGCACAGCAGAGACACAAGCACAGCACACAACAGCACAGCAAAGACACAAGCACAACACACAGCAGCACAGCAGAGACACAAGCACAACACACAACAGCTCAGCAAAGACACAAGCACAACACACAGCAGCACAGCAAAGACACAAGCACAACACACAACACACAGCAGATACACAAGCACAACACACAACAGCACAGCAAAGACACAAGCACAACACACAGCAGCACAGCAGATACACAAGCACAACACACAACAGCACAGCAAAGACACAAGCACAACACACAGCAGCACAGCAAAGACACAAGCACAACACACAACACACAGCAGATACACAAGCACAACACACAACAGCACAGCAAAGACACAAGCACAACACACAACAGCACAGCAGATACACAAGCACAACACACAACAGCACAGCAAAGACACAAGCACAACACACAGCAGCACAGCAAAGACACAAGCACAACACACAACACAGCAGATACACAAGCACAACACACAACAGCACAGCAAAGACACAAGCACAACACACAGCAGCACAGCAGAGACACAAGCACAACACACAGCAGCACAGCAGATACACAAGCACAACACACAGCAGCACAGCAAAGACACAAGCACAACACACAGCAGCACAGCAGATACACAAGCACAACACACAACAGCACAGCAGAGACACAAGCACAACACACAGCAGCACAGCAAAGACACAAGCACAACACACAGCAGAGACACAAGCACAACACACAGCAGCACAGCAAAGACACAAGCACAACACACAACAGCACAGCAGATACACAAGCACAACACACAGCAGAGACACAAGCACAACACACAGCAGCACAGCAGATACACAAGCACAACACACAGCAGAGACACAAGCACAACACACAGCAGCACAGCAGATACACAAGCACAACACACAGCAGATACACAAGCACAACACACAGCAGATACACAAGCACAACACACAGCAGATACACAAGCACAACACACAGCAGATACACAAGCACAACACACAGCAGATACACAAGCACAACACACAGCAGATACACAAGCACAACACACAGCAGAGACACAAGCACAACACACAACACACAGCAGAGACACAAGCACAACACACAACAGCACAGCAGATACACAAGCACAACACACAGCAGATACACAAGCACAACACACAGCAGAGACACAAGCACAACACACAACACACAGCAGAGACACAAGCACAACACACAACAGCACAGCAGATACACAAGCACAACACACAGCAGATACACAAGCACAACACACAACACACAGCAGAGACACAAGCACAACACACAACAGCACAGCAGATACACAAGCACAACACACAGCAGATACACAAGCACAACACACAGCAGATACACAAGCACAACACACAACACACAGCAGATACACAAGCACAACACACAGCAGAGACACAAGCACAACACACAACAGCACAGCAGATACACAAGCACAACACACAGCAGATACACAAGCACAACACACAACAGCACAGCAGATACACAAGCACAACACACAGCAGATACACAAGCACAACACACAACAGCACAGCAGATACACAAGCACAACACACAGCAGAGACACAAGCACAACACACAGCAGAGACACAAGCACAACACACACACAGCAGAGACACAAGCACAACACACAGCAGAGACACAAGCACAACACACAGCAGCACAGCAGAGACACAAGCACAACACACAACAGCACAGCAGATACACAAGCACAACACACAACAGAGACACAAGCACAACACACAGCAGCACAGCAGAGACACAAGCACAACACACAGCAGATACACAAGCACAACACACAGCAGCACAGCAGATACACATGCACAACACACAACAGAGACACAAGCACAACACACAGCAGCACAGCAGATACACAAGCACAACACACAGCAGATACACAAGCACAACACACAGCAGCACAGCAGATACACAAGCACAACACACAACAGAGACACAAGCACAACACACAGCAGCACAGCAGATACACAAGCACAACACACAACACACAGCAGAGACACAAGCACAACACACAACACACAACAGATACACAAGCACAACACACAGCAGCACAGCAGATACACAAGCACAACACACAACACACAGCAGATACACAAGCACAACACACAGCAGCACAGCAGATACACAAGCACAACACACAACACACAGCAGAGACACAAGCACAACACACAACAGCACAGCAGAGACACATGCACAACACACAACAGCACAGCAGATACACAAGCACAACACACAACACACAGCAGAGACACAAGCACAACACACAGCAGCACAGCAGATACACAAGCACAACACACAACACACAGCAGAGACACAAGCACAACACACAACAGCACAGCAGAGACACAAGCACAACACACAACACACAGCAGATACACAAGCACAACACACAGCAGCACAGCATATACACAAGCACAACACACAGCAGATACACAAGCACAACACACAGCAGATACACAAGCACTACACACAACAGCACAGCAGAGACACAAGCACAACACACAGCAGATACACAAGCACAACACACAGCAGATACACAAGCACTACACACAGCAGAGACACAAGCACTACACACAGCAGCACAGCAGATACACAAGCACAACACACAGCAGATACACAAGCACAACACACAGCAGATACACAAGCACTACACACAGCAGAGACACAAGCACTACACACAACAGCACAGCAGAGACACAAGCACAACACACAGCAGATACACAAGCACTACACACAGCAGAGACACAAGCACTACACACAGCAGCACAGCAGATACACAAGCACTACACACAACAGCACAGCAGAGACACAAGCACAACACACAACACACAGCAGAGACACAAGCACAACACACAACACACAGCAGAGACACAAGCACAACACACAGCAGCACAGCAGATACACAAGCACTACACACAACAGCACAGCAGAGACACAAGCACAACACACAGCAGAGACACATGCACAACACACAGCACCACGTGCACTACACACAGCAGCACAGCAGAGACACAAGCACAACACACAGCAGAAACACATGCACAACACACAGCAGAAACACATGCACAACACACAGCACCACGTGCACTACACACAGCAGCACAGCAGAGACAGCCGTACGACACGGACGAGGGGCTCGGGGGCCGGAGGGGGCGGTGCGCAACCTGCGGTGGACGTGCGGCGACGGGCTGCGACGGCGCCGTGGGGAGGGCGAGCGCCTACGACGTCCGGGGGAGCCGCTGCGGCGCCGCCTGAGCGAACAACAGCACGACGTTACACACGCACAGGTCCCCCGCGTAGCCTCACCAGACTGTTGGGGAAAGTGCCGTTGGCGAGCACCTGTTTAGACCACCGGCAAGGCGCACAAGAGGTTTGGCCAGCACCATTCCCGGCTGCCTTTGTCTCCCAGTGGAGATGTTTACACACGACACTAGCTACTCATTTATGGCTAAGTTGACCTTAGGGAGCGCCCAGGACCTGTCTAGATATCACTGGCCACCGATGTTTGACGTAGCCAGGAATCAAACCCAGGTCGCCGAGTTTGCAGGACAGTGTTGCTAACCTCGACACAGACACACTCCTCCATAACCACGCTCACACGTCACTACCTTGCGAGCAAGTCTTCAAAAACGTTTCCGAAACCATCGGGAACATTTTTGAAGCAAAGCAGCAGTGAGCCTGGTTAGCGGATGGGTGGCCACCAGACCTTGCCAGGGTTTTAGGACATGGGGCTGACAGCTGCGTCGATCACATGGCCGTGCTGGGAGTAACCCCCTCATTAGCACGGGCTTTCATCCGGCCTCTGGTTTCCTCCAACTTGACAAAAGGCTCATTCGCGGATTTGGCCAAACATCCCGGCGTAACTTGACACTCTTCAAAAAGCCCCCCCGGGACTCGGCGAGGCTTTTAATTGCCATCGGCACTGCATCACACAACGGGGGGGAGGGGGGGCTGGGAGGGGACCTCGGCGCCATCTCGTCAGGCTCCCGCCCGTGACCGTGGGCGCTAGGCCGGGCGTAGAGCGTGCCGGTGTGTGCCGGGCGATGTCCCACCTTGGTGGGTGCGGTGGGGGGTGGGCTTCCACCGGCGGCGCCCTGGCAGCGTGAAAACGACACAAACGCACGCGCACCACGGCTTTACCCATCCGCACACGCAGTCCCGAGAGCCAGCGCCGGTCACCACCGCCTGCTACACAGCGCTACCACCACCACCACCATCACGTGCTCCACAGCGCTACCACCACCACTACCACCACCACCTGCAACACAGCGCTACCACCACCGCCTACTCCACAGCGCTACCACCACCACTACCACCACCACCTGCTACACAGCGCTACCACCACCACCACCACCTGCTCCACAGCGCTACCACCACCACTACCACCACCACCTGCTACACAGCGCTACCACCACCGCCTGCTCCACAGCACTACCACCACCATCACCACCTGCTCCACAGCGCTACCACCACCACTACCACCACCGCCTGCTACACAGCGCTACCACCACCGCTTGCTCCACAGCACCATCACCACCTGCTCCACAGCGCTACCACCACCACTACCACCACCACCTGCTACACAGCGCTACCACCACCACCTGCTACACAGCGCTACCACCACCACTACCACCACCACCTGCTACACAGCGCTACCACCACCACTACTACCACCGCCTGCTACACAGCGCTACCACCACCACTACCACCACCACCTGCTCCACAGCGCTACCACCACCACTACCACCACCGCCTGCTACACAGCGCTACCACCACCGCCTGCTCCACAGCACTACCACCACCATCACCACCTGCTCCACAGTGCTACCACCACCACTACCACCACCGCCTGCTACACAGCGCTACCACCACCACCGCCTGCTACACAGCGCTACCACCACCATCACCACCTGCTCCACAGCGCTACCACCACCGCCTGCTCCACAGCACTACCACCACCATCACCACCTGCTCCACAGCGCTACCACCACCACTACCACCACCACCGCCTGCTCCACAGCACTACCACCACCATCACCACCTGCTCCACAGCACTGTGTGTGTTTGTCTCCGTGTCTGTCTCCTGGCACAAGCGCCATGGTAATATCACCGCCACTTAGTGGCGAATGGCGGCTGTTGTTGTGTCTGTGCCTGTATGTGTCTCCGTGTCTCGCTGTGTGTAAGGGTGTATGTCTCAGTCCTCTGTGTGTCTGTATATGTGTCTGTGTGGATTACCTCCATGTCTCTCTGTGTCGGTCTAAGTGGATCTCCATGGCTCTGTATATCTACGTGTATGCGTGCACGTGTATATTACTGTGTGTATCTCCGTGTCTGTTAGTATACCCCTCCACGCCTCTATCTCAATGTATACGTGTGTTCTTCCGCGTCTCTCCGCGTGTGCATCTCCACTCGACCACGGGGAGATACCAGGCGAGGTAGGTAACATCTCCTAGCCACCGTGATGATGAGGGAGACACACGAACTCCAAATATACAGCAGCAGGCGTCAGAGTCGGGATCGAACCCACGACCTCCTGTATACCAGGCGAGGTAGTTAACATCTCCTAGCCACCGTGATGATGACGGGAGAGAGACACGCAAACTCGAAATATACAGCAGGCGTCAGGGTCGGGATGGAACCCACCATCTCCTGAGTACCAGGCAAAGCAGTTAACATCTCCTAGCCACCGTCAAGGCGGCGGCGAAGAAGACGACGCTACTCTCGACGGCGCGGCCCCCACCTGGGCGGCGAGTGGTCCCGGTGCCGCGGGCGGCGCGGGGGGGATGGGTGGGGATGCACCACCTCCTTCTCCGCCACCTTCACCACTGCCGTCGCCGCCTCCTCCTCCTCCGACGACGATGACGGAGACGAGTCTGAGAACGACACGGAGCGGCGAGAGACACGCACGGGCGTCAGCGCCGGCGGAGGGGGGCGAGGGAGGGGGGCGAGGGAGGGGGGCGAGGGAAGGGGGCGAGGGAAGGGGGCGAGGGAAGGGGGCGAGGGAGGGGGGCGAGGGAAGGGGGCAAGGGAGGGGGGCGAGGGAGGGGGGCGAGGGAGGGGGTGGCGGGGGGGAGATCGCGAGCAGCGCGAATGTGTGGGCTGTGGCACGGGTTTTTTTTACTAAAAAGACAAAGATCCCCTGCGTAGCCTTAACAGACTGTTGGTGCAAGTGCTGTAAAAGTGAGCACCGATGAAGGCCGGCACGGCGCACGAGGGGGCGGGTGGCCAGCACCACTCCAGGCCATCTTTGTCTCCCGAGTGGCGATGTTTACACACCGCACCAGGTGCTCACTTTGAGGCTGTACACACACACACACACCCTTACCGGAGCTCGAGTCCTGGTTCTGGCGTCGGTACTGGCGCCGGGTCTGCACCGAGTCCGGGTTCGTCCCCTTCCTCTCCTCGTCTGAAACACAAGTAGCAGCACCTCGTCAACAGCTCCTCCTCACCCCCCCCCACACCCCCAATCAACCATCTTCGTTAACACGTCCTCGATAAACAACCCTCGTCAACAAGCTCGGCGTGAGCCTCCGTCACAAACTCCTTGGCCTCGCCCCTCGCGAGTCCCTCCTCACCAGCAGCCCGTTCGTCAATCCACTGCTAGATGAGGGCTCCCCCCCCACCCCACGCCGTGTGGATCGCGTGGGGGTTTTTATTTCCACAACGTACGTCACCACGTCACCACCACGACACCACGACACCACGACACCACGACACCACGACACCACGACACCACGTCACCACGTCACCACATCGCCGAGCAAGGGTTCGGAGGGCATTGCGGCAAAGTCCACTTGCACCGCACCACGCTCGCCGCCTTCACCAACACCCTGACGCCACCTCGTTAGCCAAAGCCTCGTTAAACACCCCTCCCCCCCCCCCCCCCATCGTCTACATCCCCCGCTCGTGCCCACCAGAGTCGGAGGATCCAGCCTTGGGAGACTTGGACAAGGAGCGGCCTCCTCCTCCTCCGTGCCGCTTTACGTCTGCGATGAACGTGAAGAGGAAAGTGCGTCAGATGAAACCATCGCGCGGGCAGTGCGAGCGAGCCTCTACCAGCTGTGCGACCAGGACTAATGTGGTGCCCGGTGGGCATGAGAAGCTGTTAAAACAATAGAATTTCATCATTTTACCAGTTAAGGCCCACCGAGCTATTGAGCTCCTTTTCGGAAGTGCCCTGGGAACCAATGATAGCTCAACGGAGTGGCTTATCACGTGGAAATTTATAGCAGCCAAATACTGCAAATACGTGTTTCTAAATGTGGAGGGAAAAACCAGAGGACCCGGAGAAAAATCCACAAGACCACGGGGAGAACTTGCAGACTCAAAATATACAGGCGTCAAGAGTTTGGGATCGAACCCACGACCTCCGAGATACCAGGCGAGGGAGTTAACATCTCACCACCGCGGAGTAGTGGGCGAGTATGAATCTGCATGTGTGTCAGGTGACTGCGATAAGGGTGTGTGTGTGTGTGCACGAGCAAGGGGAGTGTGCGTGTGTGCGAGTGAGCGGGTGTGTGTATGTGTGTGTCTGCATGAGTGGGGAGAGGTAGCGGTTAGCGCGACGCTGCGCTATGAACCTGGCGACCCGGGTTCGATTCCCACTCACGGCCAACAACACCCAGTGACGATTATTTGAACCGGTCCTGGGCGTCCCCAAGGTCGACTCAGCCTCAACATGAGTACCTGGTGCGGTGTGTAAACATCGCCACTGGGGAAACAAAGGCGGTCGGGCGTGGCGCTGGCCACCCACCCCCTCGTGTACCGTTGCGGCCTTCATAGGTGCTCGCTAACAGCACTTGCCCCTACAGTCTGTTAAAGCTATACAAGGGATCTTTGTCTTTGCGTGCATGAGTGAGGGCTACCCACCTGGGTGAGGAGAGTGGGAGCGGTGAGGGTGGCGAGTCCGGTGAGGTGCCGACCGATGTGAGTGGCGCCGGCGTGGTGAGGAGGCACTGAAGGATCGAGACCGGGATTTATGCCTGTGCCAACAGCAGCAGTCACCATCATCATTAGAGAGCTACCACACACACCACCACCACCACCCGAGCACACTGGCCATACTACAACACAACTACACACATCACCCATAGCATACACACTTCTCACACTACCACACACAACACCATACACCACCATACATCACACCAACACCACCACCCTACATCACACCAACACCACCACCCTACATCACACCAACACCACCACCCTAGCACACTGCCCATACTACAACACAACTACACACATCACCCATAGCATACACACTTCTCACACTACCACACATAGCACTACCATACACACCAGACTACCCATAGCACACACACTTTCTCACACTACCACACATAGCGCTACCTACCATATACACAACACACCACACACAACACGCATACAACATATACCACCATACAAAGACCACCATCCACATCGGAACATTAGCCACAACTTGCAGACAACCCGTACCGTACACACCCCATACCGTCCACGCCGAACCTCGCACACAACACCATTCACGACACCGCACCGTCACACCGCACCGTCACACCGCACCGTCACACCGCACCGTCACACCGCACCGTCACACCGTCACACCGCACCGTCACACCGTCACACCGCACCGTCACACCGTCACACCGCACCGTCACACCGCACCGTCACACCGTCACACCGTCACACCGCACCGTCGCACCGTCACACCGCACCGTCGCACCGTCACACCGCACCGTCGCACCGTCACACCGCACCGTCACACCGTCACGTCGCACCGTCGCACCGTCACACCGCACCGTCACACCGTCACACCGCACCGTCACACCGCACCGTCGCACCATCACACCGTCACACCGCACCGTCACACCGTCACACCGCACCGTCACACCGTCACGTCACACCGCACCGTCACACCGTCACACCGCACCGTCACACCGTCACACCGCACCGTCGCACCGTCACACCGCACCGTCACACCGCACCGTCACACCGCACCGTCACACCGCACCGTCACACCGCACCGTCACACCGTCACACCGTCACACCGTCACACCGTCACACCACGTGCGACCCTCACGTGCGTGGGCGGGGGGAGGAGCGCCGTCCGCGGGAGCGTGAGCGCCGGCGCGAGGACGAGGAGTGGTGGTGCGACGGCGACGGGTGGCGGTGGCGCCGGGGGCTGGCTCGGCGCATGCGGTGAGGCGAGCTGCGGCGACGCGTCGGCGACGACCGGCGCCGCGAACGCGACCTGCACGCACACAAAGACAAAGATCCCCCGTGTAGCCTTAACAGACTGTTGGGGAAAGTGTTGTTAGCGAGCACCTGTGAAGGCCGGCACAGGGTGGGTGGCCAGCACCACGCCCGGCCGTCTTAGTCTCACCAGTGGCGATGTTTTACACACCGCACCAGGAACTACCTCGGGAAAGCCAGGGATTGGTTCGGTCGTGAATGGGAATCAAACCCAGGTCACGAAGCACAGTGCGCAAACCACTGCACCACTGCTCCGCATACCATCACACACACCCCACCCAACCACCCGTATCACCACACCACCCCCATATAGCTCACACACCACCACCAGCACCAATAATACCACACACCACCCATACCTCTACTTAAGTTACATCTAAAACTCAGTCCGCATTACACATTCAGGCCTTTTGCCAATCCACTGCTGGATGAGGGCCTCGCCAAACCTATGCGAGTCTTGTGAAGTTACTTGACCACACTTCACCACGCTGGTCAGTGCGGTCTAACCAAGAGGGAGCACAGGACCGGTTCGGGTCTCACTCGACAGACTCTAGGCAATGGAACTCGGGTCGCCGGGTCCAGAGCGCAAGTGCGGTCGCCACTATGCCACCGCTCCACCCTCAGTTTCCCATTAGAGCCGGTTGAACAGCCACTTCTCTATTGAGACGGCCTTCATCCAGCAACGGAGCGATCGCGGCCGACGGCGTGCAGTCTCACCGCGAGCGGGAGCGGTGGTGCGGGCGCCGTCGGGAGTGTGAGCGCGAGCGGCGCCGGTCCTTGCCGCGAGCGGCGCGCGCTTCACCGTCCGAGTCGGCCGCCTCCACCTCCTGCTGCTTCTTGGCGGGCAGCGACGGGGGCGGCACCGCCGTCATTCCCACCTCCACTCCCCCCGCCAGCGCCGCGGCCTCCAGCCTCATCACCTCGCTGGGTCCACGCACACACACAGGCCGACAGGGCATCAACGTAAGTTTTGCGAGACCATTACACGGCCAAACCTCTTATGAAGTGTAGGGTTGTTAATTGAGCTTTCTCGCGTGATTGATGAACGCAAACACAAGGGAGAACAAAACACACGGATATGCATGGGTTGTTTCGATTTAAAGCTTTCGTGACTGCAGGGATTCATCTTCTTGGTTCTTTCGGTAAAATCACGTAGAAGGAAAGTAATAAAATAATAAAAAATAAAACATAATAAAATAATTCTCACGACGTTTCGGCCACAACGCAAGCAGCCGTCCTCAGGTGACTTTACCGAAAGAACCAAGAAGATGCATGGGTTGTGTTCACGCATTCCAATGCACGTCTGGTCCTCGGCAGAAGTTAAACGGCGATGATGATGACGAAGTCGCGTTGCTAGCCGCACAACGAACGAGGGGACGTCACAGGTGAAGACGTCGCCATGGGGAGGCGAGCGAGCGCGTGTGTGGCCACGTGATGTCATCGCCTAGGCCGTCATTAATACAGTTATCTTTACGAGAGTTAGCGTATGCCCTCGTGTTCGCCGGACAGATGGACAGAGCGAGCTAGCGCATTAACGCTGTGAAACTTGCTTGGAATGCATTAACGATGAATTGCGAAATACAATTACAGACATACGGGGTGACCTATACCGCGTGTCGTATCGTGAGAATTCATATCACACCGTATGCTATTGCGAAAGTGAACAACGCGCTGACGCAATTCGGAACCCCCTGGGGACGAGGCTGGTGCCCACCTGGTGGTGGAGGTGACCTCGGGGACCGGCGACGATGCCGCCAGACCGTGGTGCGCCGCCGACTGATCGGGTAGCGCCGGGGGCGAGTCTCCATGGTGAGTGCCCGCCGGCGGGTGGCTCATCTGCCCCAGCGCGTGCGCCAGCGCCGACAGCTGCGCGAGGTTGGGCACGGCCGACACCGGCGTCGCGGCCGGCGCCGGGGTCGGCTGCGCGGCGGCGGCGTTGGCGGCCTCCAGGAGAGCGGCGTGGGGGTGGTGCGAGGGGGCGTGGGACGGCGCCCGTGACGGGGACGGGGAGGCCGAGGAGGAGGAGCGACGGCGGTCGCGGCGGCGTGGGGAGCGAGAGTGGGAGCGGCGCCTGGACAAACGCACGCCAAGACACGCGGACAAACACGCGTTTTCACGTGCCCCCAATAAGAAAGATCCCACGTGTAGTCGACGCAAGTGCTGTTAGCGAGTGGCACCTGCGAAGGCAGGCATGGCACGCGAGGGGGTGCGTGGCCAGGACCACGCCCGGCTGCCTTTGTCTCCCCAGTGCTGCCGTTTACACACCGCACCAGGAACTCATTGAAGGCCCAGGACCAGTTCAAACATTGGTAACCGACGCTAACCGTGAGTGGTAACCCAAAGTCTGGTCACCAGGTTCGTAGCGCTACGTATGCACGTTGAATTTCTGCACTAACCAATGCACCACCGCTCCAACGCACCCTCACAAAGACGACAATAGCAGCACACATTCGACCACTCAGTGATGGCGACATCACCACAGCACTTGCGAGGGCCGACCGTTGTCCCGGCCATGCGTTTGCGCGAGAGGCGTCCGTTCACCTTGTGGGGCCGCTCCGACGAGGGGACTTGGAGCGCTCTCGCGCCTTCCTCTCCTCCTCCCTCTTCTCCGCCAGCGCCTCCTCCTTCATCTTCAGAGCTGCCAGCTTCTCCTGTTCCAGCTGAAACCGGCAGCAGCAGGAAAGCGTCACCCCTCGGTAGGCTCTCAAGAGGAGGAGGTCAGGAGAGCTCTATCTGCTGAGGTTACTATCCCGAAGCTACATTAATAATAACAATGAACATCCCAAAGCATCTCTGGATGAACAGATGATGCCTTTTACAATTCGCAAGTAGCACACACGCCTCTAAATCATCCACAGCGCACCCGATCTTGTCAGATCTCGGAAGCCAAGCAGGGCTAGGCCTGCGCAGCCCTTGGATGGAAGATGTTCGTGTCTAGGACAGGTGTCATCGGCTGCCACAGGGCCGCCTTGTCAACAGGTGGCTGAATCGCAAAATACATTGTTGTACTGCACTGTTCTCCAACACCTATGCTTCCCCCGCTTTTACCAACCCGCACGGAGCAGTGAAGTACTGTCAAAGAACTCCCTCACTCCACACGGTATGGAGAAGTCCTCATCCAGCAGTGGATTCACAAGAGGGCTACACACGAGCAATGTGTTAATGTGACGCTGCGAATGACGCCAAGCATGCTTGGGAAGGACACTCGTGGCTTGAGGTATGTATGTACGTCATGTTCCCATCACTAACGAAACATCACTACTAATTACTAGCCATTTCTCATCACCACGAACCACTGAGCACTGCAAATAATCACGAATCACCAACCACAGCCCATATATAAACACATTCCTGCGGAGGGAGCTGGTAGGAACGTCGGGTTGCTCGGTCAATGGCCAGGGTCAACGGCGGCGTGGTGTATTCCGCAAATATGCCCGACTGTGAGGGCGGGCACAAGCCGGCGTGAGTAGGTTAAATGTTGAGTTTTATAAGGGCACCACGGGGTGACCAGTCCCTCCCCACCCAGCCCCTCCCCTCCCACCCCCAGCCCCACCCCACCCTCCCCACCCAGCCCCTCCCTGCACGATGGACTGACACAATAATCCCCTGTGGGCTGGTGGAACCAGTGGGTTCCTACCAGTAACATTTAAGTATACTTTGACCTTTTCGCACCGTTTGTAGCCAACCGTGTTCATTGGAGGTGTGGGGGTACGACGGCCAGTGGCAGGGACTAACTCCTGAGTGGCAGCCCAATGATGGGACACGTCCGAGAGAGGACGCCCAACACAGGAGACGGAGCGGTAAAAACCGGCTCGTGCGCCGGACGGAAAGTCGCGTCGCGTGACGGCGAGACACGGCGGGCAGCCTGCGGAGGCCGCTCGCCGGGCGGCGAATTGATGGTGGCCGTTGATGAGGGGTGGACGGGCGTGACGAACCTGTCTCTGCTTGATCTCCTCCTTCTTCTGCTCGAGGAAGATGGAGGGGATACCGGCGATGTTCTCCTGCGCGCTCAACAGCAGCGGCCACAGCTCGCCCACGAAGAGCCGCGCGTTCTTGCCGTTGAGAAACCCCGTGAGGTTGATCTGCATCAGGCGCCCGTCGGGGTTCTGAGGGCAACAAGGGGCACAATGGCGCCACACCGCGCCGATCTCAGCGCCCGAGCGCCAATCGGCAGTCCAATGCACGTCACTCGTCAAACTGACACATGCAGCGTTCAGAGCCGCCCCCCCCTCCACCCCCCAACAATCTCTCGCCCACAAGTCCCATCAAGGCACCCCCCACCCCTCCACTCCTCTGTCAGTGACGCAAACTTCTTAAAGTGTAAAGTCGCCAACAGGCCTCGAAAAAGTCACTAGATTGGCATTCTCAAGTAGTCAGACACGTCGTTAGACAACTGCAGTGATTCGTAAAAGATTTTTTGGGGTCAGGCCATGTAATGATCTGGCCAAATTTTTGTCGCAAGACCGACCCCCCCCCACCCTCCTCACCACCCCACATCGCCAATAAATTTACATTTTCAAGCGTTTAACGTAAACACCTCCGTGTTAAATTTACGAGGCACTCAACAGAGTTGCACCCACCTCGTTGCCGTTGGGTACGCGGCTCTAAATGCTTTGAGCGCACGCAGAGAGCTTTTTCCAAAATCCACTGTTGTACTCCACTTCTATGCGCCAGCACTTACACACCCCGCGTTGCTGAGCAAGAGCGGCCACGGCCCATTGGACTCCACACGCCCCGACGGCCGCAAGAGGCAACTTAAAGGGCCACAAAAAGATTCCAAATCTGGAGTTAATTTGCCCGACTACATCGCTTTTTTCCAAGGGGCGACTTGCCTACCAGAATTAAAGGGCAAGGCGGAAAACAGAAATAAGCAAAGGCTCAGATTTTCTCGGCAAGGTGTCGCCAACTAATAAGGGTACAGCGTGGTGTCCTGCTAACAAGGGCTCAGGAGAACCAGGTGAACCGATAAAAGATAGAAGATCCTTAACGCACACTCCTCGGAACCCCGACTAAACCCCGCACGACGACCAAGTCCTCGTCCTAGGAAGTCACTACGTGTAATCGCTTTTAGGGGAAACGCAGAAAGTCGATAAATCTAGCGACACACACTCGGCGAGTCGGCAATGCCGCGGTCCGCGTGGCGAGACCCACGGCCGAGTGTGCGCGTCGTCACAACCTGCCCTCCTCGTCGGGCTCCCCGTAAAACAATGGCTACCAAAGCGGAGCGTCGCATACGAGCCCACTCATCAGCAGGGCCAGCACAGGGCGAAGACATCCAAAGCAGCGCCGTGCAGGGTGGAGGCATTGGGGATCAGTGGCGCTTTGCCGCAAAAGAACAGAAACACTTGGGCTCGCTTACGCGGAAAAATATTACGCAGAGTAATGAACCAGTATGTATTAATTTAAATACGAATAATGCTCCGCAAGGGCACTCAATGCGTGTTTATGCGGTGCTGCGTATGCTAATCGTGTGCGATTGCATGAACATCACTCCGCACCTATTACATTAACAGGGCACCGTCGTGATGACGGGAGTGCTCTTGCCAATAAAAGTCTGGCGATGCACAAATGTTCATTTAACAAGTTCCACCGAAGGTCGAAACCCGATGCAGCGTTCAATTCACTTAAACAAGCGCTGCCGATTAACGCAAGTATGGAAGAGCAATAGGCTGACAGGCTAAGACACTTTGTTTTCTTTATGTTAAGTGATTAAGGTGAAAAATGCCTATTCATCTATTTATAACGATCAACAGCACACTACGAGACTTGCACAATAATACTACAAGGGAGAGATGTTCTAGTGCTGACCCTGCTCACAACCGGGCACACAACTTTAACTCACAACACAGAGAGCGGTCGAGCTATCTGTGACAGCGGTTCACCGGCGCTGGCGAGACGAGTATCGGCAGTGGTGGTGGTAGTAGTCGTGATATCGTGGTGGTGCGGTGGCAGTGAGGATGCACCGGAAGTACTAAGACATCGGAGGGAGGAAGGAGAGTGCGTGCGAGAGTGGCGTCTTCAGACGTGGCGCTCGCCGGCGGGGCGGGCAGGCTGCAGGGCCGGGCCGTGCCCCCAGGGCCGACAGACATGCGTCTCTCTCACCGGGCCCTCCCCCGCTAGCGCAAGCCATTACCAACCATGTACCACACATCTGAATCGCAACACACGAACAAGCAACCATGAGATGGGCCCCGCGACACACAACGCCCCTAAGCTAGGGTTTGAGGCAATGCTGCCACGACTGGGATTGTCCTACGGGTTAGACTCGCCATCGCAACGCAATTGGTCATGGTCAAATACCGCAATGCAGGAGCCCTCCTGAAAAAGTGCGGCTTTCCTGGATAATATTTTGCTGGTTAGCAAAAATATTATTCTAGCGGAATTATTGCCGCTCATTTTACGTGACATAACAAAAGGACGGTAAAAATAGAGTTGGGAATAAATGGCCGTTAACCCATTTAATCGGAGCTTCACAAAATGACCGACATACTTTCAGCAGTCCGTTTAATTATTTAACGGCTAATTACACACGCGGCACAATTATCGCAGTCATGGCAGGCGGGAGGTGAACAAATTTCAGCTGAAGAACGCGCCTATCATTTGCGGGTGCTGGAAAAGCACAAACACGATACGCCGCGATACAACTGTGGCCTGCAAGTAGCAGTTTACGGGAAACAGATATTGCGATAATTGTTGTATCGGACATTTTATCCAGTGTCCCATCCGTAAAGGTTGAGTATCGAAAAATGGGATCGTTAATCACTACTGCCGCGAGAGATTTCACTCGTAGCATCAGCAGCAGCGGCGCCACCGCGATTACCTCCTCAGTTCGGAGAGAAAAGTGACTAAATCTGAGCGTTGAACACCACCACCACTGCAACTTTTTTTTCTTGAAAAACCAACGTCAACATTGTAACGTTTAACCACACACACACGCACGCGCGCGCACACACACTGGCCACGAGCGATAGTAAATTTTAAATAGATGCGGTTAATTATGCTCCGAATATAATTAGTACATTGTTTAAATTAACATGTGAGTTTTTGCCGCCGTTCATAATCCCGAGTGCGGTTTTCCGGGTCGGGCTGCGTGTTTGAGCGTTCTTTCTCTCAACCTTCAACGCCACGCACTGCTTGCTTACTTACTTAGGGCGTGTACAAAAGTTGACTTCAACGAAAAAAAAGAGACCCGGAAAACCACACTTGGGATTTGAAATCACCATTTAAATTAAGTATTAAAAACAAATATGCCATTCATAGTTAATCGAGTATAAAATGTACTTCTGCCGATCGGCAGCTACAAAACACATTGGATAACAGTTTAAGGCATTACAATGATTACTTTGTGCAATTAACCTGCTTGTCAGACTCACCTCCGCTTAACACAGCACTGGAGAATAGGAGTCATGATGTGTGAGCTAACAACTTGAGATGAAATAACTCCAAATTGGGTGTCAGGCCTTTTAAATCATAAATCACATCATTAGACACCATCAACACAGAGTGTGGACAGTCAACAACAGTCATTGTGCATTTGCTTACAACAACAACCACAACATTTCAAGGTTCATACCCCCGCCCTTCATCAACAGGTGCCCAGCAACAGCAACAACAACAACAACGACGACGAGAGAGAGGCAAGGCCTCGTCGCCAGCGCGTCGTTACGTGAAGCTGCGTGCGCCAAGAGCAGCGACTGCTGCCTCTGCTGGATTCTCTCCTGCGCCGGAGCTGCTGCGATACGAATCGTCGCCGTACCCCATACCCACAACCCATCGACTGGAATCGGACTTGGCATCTGCATCGTGTTGTTTTTGTGCCTTGCTGTACTTCCTATCCAAAATATTTATTTTTCGAATGCGGTTCACCGAGCATAAGGCTGCTCCGAGCACACTCGTCACTGTATATAGTTACATTCTGTTAATGCTGATATTTGGTAGTTACACAAGAAAACATCATGATGACGTCATATATAATAACCCTTCTGCTGCCAATTACTTTGGAACACATTTTGCAAGGCACTTATTTATCTAGAACATTAAATACTGCGTTGGTTATTTCAGACATAGCTCAGAGGGTGCCGCTCATTGCAGAGGTCCGTGGTTCAAATCCCACGGGCCACCCTGGTTATTACTGTGGCGTGCATTAACGAGAAAATATCACGCGTCGTCTGCCTCTCTGCGGATGTGAGAAGATCCCTCAACGTCATTCAAATTGACTAGGCCACTCAGCGCCAGCATCTTGGTTCCAATTTGCCAAATTCGATAACACATAGCGACATCACCCATGTGACGAGTCTTCCTTCCTTCCTTCGTGAAAGCCTCGTGCTATCAGAAAGACGCGGATACCAAAACGGACTAAACTATTCCTCTAATTCATACATAAATGTTTTTATTTTATTATGTTTGATTTTTATTATTTTATTATTTCCATTCTACGTGACTTTACCGAAAGAACCAAGAAGATGAATCCCTGCAGTCACGAAAACTTTAAATCGAAAAATAAATGTTTTTGTTAAGAAACTAAATCTATTTTTTACGCTAATCGCAACACGATATATTGCGAAGGGGGCGATGCAATTATCGTGGGGTCCCTCCGTATCGTACTACGGCCATATCACAGCAACCCTACCACGTGGAGAGAGTGCAGCAAAAGGCCTCTGCTGCAATCGCTACAGCGCACTATGCACAGCAGCAAAGAGCCATCACGGACGGGCGGATAAACGGCGCCAAGCTCACGGCATTGGTTACATGTAAAAGGGGTTGCGGACGCTAGCAATTAGGCGTGTAATGACACTCAAGATCCCTCGATTTGAATCGATTCTCACGGTTCATGTTATGTGCGTCCAATTGACGACAGGTTGTTCACAGTTCATGCACGAGAGTGGTACGATTTACAATGTAACATTTAGGCTGACGGTGTCAACAAAAGTGAACATAATAAGCGACGAGTTATACAGTTTGTCCTCGAAATGTTGCGTGCACGTGGTTATACCGCGTGTAGCAGGTCGTTTTGTAGGGTACCGCTAAAATTTGTAATAAAAAATATAAATCAAAGCACTGCGGACGCTTGACACTGGAACGCAACGGCAAATTGTCGTGAGCTGCGTCTCCATGCTGCTCTTACGCGTCACGCTTACACGCAGCCCCAGTCATCACTGGATTGTGCGCTCACGTATTGGCTTGTGATTTTTGGTGGTTTCAGCGGAGGTTTTATTTCCCCTTTATAATGATTTTCATATAATTTGTTATTGAATACAAAGAACAATATAACGAGACAAATAATGCCGAATGCAATTGATGAGGTTTGGTTCCAAAAACGGATGTATACCGGGGCACACTCCACCCCTATTAGACATCCCGCTCTTTCGAGGACACACTGTTGTTCAAGGTGTAAAAACAAAGCAATGAGAGAGAGCACAAATTCAATCAAATCGTGGCCGCAAATTGGGATAACTGATCGAATCGCCGGGCCGATGAATCGTCACATGTCAACTGGGATCGCCGTGACGTCACAGCCGAGCGCTGCGGCTCTCCGGTCCGTGATGACGGATCGCTGGTGCTGGGTGCGGGTGTCACAAGTGCGTGTCTCACCTTCTCCTCCAGCTGATTGAAGACGAACTCAATTACGACGTCGTCCTCAAAGCCGAGCATCTGGGTGATCTTCTGCGTGATCCACGGCTTGATGGTCTCCAGGTTCACCTTGGTCATGTCAACCTGGAGACATCGGGACACCAGTCAACACGAGCCGCACACCCCGCCAAGTTCCTCCAAACCGAGTGGCCGAGGCAATGCCCGTCAGAAGCGTCGCAACAGTCGTGCTGGCTGCTATCATTATCATAAACACCGTGGAGCGGAAGATCTAGCAAGCACAGGTTCATCCGTGTCTCACCAACACACTTATTGTCAACAACCATGATCAATCCACTGCTGGACGAAGGTCTCCCCAAGATGTCATCATCCCTCCGTCAACACGATGCGATAGTCCACCCGACTCCTGCACATGATCTCATTAGTGGCCATATTTTAATAACTTTCATAGATGCAGCGATTACATTGCGATGAATGGGAGAGCAATCGGCGGCTACAGGGGTGACATGAACCCATGAGGTAACAAAAAGGAATGAAAACACCTCGATTCGAAAGCACGGAACTTGAGCCACGCGTCACGAGGGTTAGAAATCCGCAGCAATTGACTAAACGATGCATCATTCCACCACTATCAACGTCACTTAATCCAGGCATGCATTCCACCAATGCTATTAAAGTCTCTTTTTTTCCTTTAACTCAATTTACAGTTGACATGCACTCATACGCAACACGATATAGTCTAGCATTGGTGTATGGTTCAATCAACTTCCAATTATCTGGGGTAACAGAGGAAGGGGTGGCCCAGGTAAAGAAAACACTTGGACAATGCAGTACAATGTCACTTAGGTATGAAATGTATTAATCGTTTAGCGATATGGAATCCAGGACTAATTTTCTGTTTTCATTGCTTATCCGGTTTACTTACCAACGCGTGGGCAGTCACGTGAGCTCCGAGTCGATGACATTTGACGAGTGAGGAGTAGCTAATGATTAAACCAGCGTGCAAGTAAAACATACTTAAAAAATAAATTTCACCATGCACGGTTTAATCTACAAACTGGGTAAATCCGCAGTTTGCAATGCCCAAGGGCAGCAATAATAATAATCGGCAAACTTCACTTTCTGTAAACAATGAGAAACACATTTCTTTGAACTGTAATATCATTCCCATACCTGTCAACCCATACGGTTTACCCCGAATTCCTGTACATGGAAATAGAGTTTTCAGGTCCACACGGCAGACACCCGTTTGAATACGGGCAAAAAACCCCATGGTGTTTGTACGTTTGCGTTTCTCCCTTGTGATGGGATTTCGATGAACGTCGAGATGGAAAGGGAACGGGGTGACCAATAAGGTCTGAATTATCTGTAATAAGGTAGGCACTGTGGTAAGGGGTTGACAGAAATGCATTCCTCGTGTTTGTTTCCAGTCGCCGCACATTCTCCTGTCTGCAGTACTACTCATTTACATAAACGTGGTTCGGTTTGGCAGCCACCATTCCCTTCCAAACCACAGTGGAGCTACTATGGTTGCAGTCAAACAAATCCCAGAAAACCGAATGCCCATAGACCAGGGGTCGGCAACCAAAATAACAAGAAGAGCCATTTTTTTCCAATTCGGTACAAAATTCAGTATTTCAAGAGCCGCAATGCATCTATGTATACGTACATATCGTCAAGAAGCAGCCCGTAAAGAGCCGCATGCGGCTCCGGAGCCTTAGGTTGCCGACCCCTGCCATAGACTATAATGCGTGTACGGTACAGGCCATGGACGATCGCATTTTCCACATCGCCATTCGTTTTGAGTGTGCCTGCAGTGCTGCGAATGAGTGAGGAGTAGTGTACGCCATGGGACCTCCCTTGCCAGTATAAACATATAAGAATAGATTTTACCCTTTCTGGCAATAAAACAGGTGTTAAGATATTCTTGGTTCTTTCGGTAAAGTCACGTAGAAGGGAAATAATAAAATAATATAAATATACAACAATACAAATTCTCACGTTTCGACTGCAACACAATCAACCACCAAACAGAAACCTTTTGCAAGGAATCATGTCTGGATTAACCACATATACTTGTGGCAAACATGCAAACAAAAACACATGCTCTGATAGTATATGCATCTTCTTGGTTCTTTCGGTAAAGTCACGTAGAAGGGAAGTAATAAAAACAAAACATAATAAAATAATTCTCACGACGTTTCGGCCACAACGCAAGCAGCCATCCTCAGGTGAGGACGGCTGCTTGCGTTGTGTCGTGAGAATAATTTTAATATGTTTTGTTTTTATTATTTTATTACTTCCCTTCTACGTGACTTTACCGAAAGAACCAAGATGAATCCCTGCAGTCACGAAAGCTTTAAATCGAAGTATATGCATCGTCTTCGAGTCCGTGGTGTGTTGGATCATCCATCACCTTTTTCTCCAGTCCTTCGGCAAATTTCATCTGCTTCATGAGCTTCTTCTGCTTGTTGCAGAAGCGGTTGTCCTGGTCGGCACTCGTTCCCTGTGGAACAGTGCAGCGATGAGGACGAGAGAGCGAGACCACCACAGCTCGCCAGCACTATTGGACACGGGCGCGTTCGCCGTGCACGACAGTAAAGTCCACACAGGATCAACGTTACAGTAGTATTACGTTTGTTTATCCAAGGAAGTGTCAAATAACCTGAAGACTAATTGTCAGGAGTCCTGATAATATTTTGCAGTCGGCGGCGATAATTTTGACCCCGAATCTTTATTTCGACTGGAGGAATCCGAAGAGATATGAAGCTCTTCTTCAAAATACATTTTCCCCACTTAATTAATTGTAATACATTTGTAATGAAGTCAATGGTGCGTCCAAACATTAACACCAACATTAGTCAGCATAAAAACAAACGTATATCACTAAATATATAATAACATAAACGAGAAAGGCGAGACGAGCGAACCACAATGTTGGAAGCACAGATGTTGGATGAACTTCATTCGCACCGTACGTAGCTAAGTGCTAATCGGAGGTGCGGGGGAAGAACAAAAGGACAACATACAAAAGACAGACGCGGAGAGAGACAGAGGACAGAGTCGTCGAACAGAAAACCAGCACAGAAGAGAGAGCGGCATTAGACAAACACACCACGAGTCGGACACGGGGCGTAATGAGACACGGACGAGCCCGGCAGGGGGGACAGAGCGATGGGACACAGACAGGGGAAAGACGCAGAGAGGACTCGGACACACGCCAGAGACCGCCACACGCAGAGTGAACGAAGCGCACAGCAGCCACAGAGACGGAATGTCGACGAACACGACACGGAGGCGACACGGGAGCCTATGGCCACATGAGGGGTTTGCGTTTATTTTGTTTACTCAACTATCTACTCATGGGGGCCCTAGTTTATAACACGTCTCCATTTCCCGCAAGAGCGGCCCTCATTTGCACGAGAGGAGCCCCACACGCAACGAAGACGCAGCCAGACATCGGGGTGGTGGTGAGGGGTGCCCGCAGGGCGCCTCGGCGTGAAGACCACACCAAGGCCTCGGCCTTGAGGCCTCCTGCTACGGGCCTCACTCCACGGCCGCGCGCGCCGACCAATCGCGTGCGCGCACTCGCGCCACGTGACGCGCGCTCCACCAATGGGGAGGGGGCGCGCGGGTCGCCGCCGAAGCTCCGCGCACGACACGCGCTCCCCCATCTTTTGCCCGCCGAGTTGCGAATCGACGGCTGCCGCTGCCTCCGCGCGCGAAGCCCGCGCGGCGAGCAGCAGGGAGCAGGGAGGAGGAGGAGGAGGAGAGGGGAACGAGGGGAGGAGAGAATCGAGAGCGGCCGCAGCCGCGGCCGCGGCGGCTACGGCGCCGTCTCACCCTGAAGAAGCCCGCGTCCATGTTGGCTGCTTCTGCTGCGCCTCGCCACGGTGAACACGTGACCTACGCGCGCGCGCGTGACGTCACGAGGTAACAAATACGTCACGAGGCAACAAATACGTCACGAGGCAACCATTACGTCACGAGCTAATGGCGTCATCAACTAAATTCGCGGTGTTGGGCAGGATGACGTCATCCCGGGTCTCTCTTCCCCCACCGCTCTCACGCGGTACAATGACGCAATGAGGCAGTGAAGTTATAAACTAAAATCACGGCTTGACTTGAAGCTTTCGTGACTGCAGGAATTCAAATTCTTTGGGTCTTTCGGTAAAGTCACGTAGAAAGGTTAAAAGAAAATAACTAAAATAAAAATGTACCCTTGGGCTACACCGAATTTCAACCTTTAAAACAGTCTGTCTCAGCAGTTGCCCGCACTCTTTTTTTTTATTACACGCTTTTTATTTAACTCACTCTCTCTACTCTTAGGTTTTTCGGTAAAGTCACGTAGGTAAAAAATAATAAAATAATAATAATAAATGAAAATAATGTTATTGAGTTATTTTCATTTATTATTATTTTATTTTATTATAATAAATGAAAATAATGTAATTGAGTTATTTTCATGTATTATTATTTTATTTTAATAAATGAAAATTATTTAATTGAGTTATTTTCATGTATTATTATTTTATTATAAAAAAAAAATTCCTACGTGACTTTACCGAAAAAAACAAAGAGTATGAATCATTGCAGTCACGAAAGCTTCAAATCTAGAATGAACTCACTCTGTCTGTTGTTGTTGTATCCTCAAATCTTGTAACTCAATTTTAACCTACTTCCCAATGTGGCATTGACTGCAAACTTGGTATACTTATGTAATACTGATGACAATACTTTATTATATCATAAAAATATTTTTTTAAACAATCATTTTTATGTTATGTTTCGGCTTGGGTCTAATTGTCCACGCTCAACTCACGTTGCCTGTAAATCACCACGTGGTCCCTGACGTCACGGCAAGCCTCGGGGAGCCACGCCGAGGGGCGGGGGGTGTGGAAGGAGGGGAGGGGCGATGGGGGAAGGGGGCAGGGGGAGGGGCAGCTCGGACAGTACATTTCATTAAAGCGTGTTTTTAAAAAAAGTATTTTTAAATATTTTATTATTATTGCACGCTTTATATTAACTATGTCTGTTGTTGTACCCTCAAATCTTGTAACTCAATTTTAATCCACTTCCCAATGTGGTATCGACTGCAAGCTTCGTATACTTATGTCATACTGATGACAATACGAAATTCTAGCATTAAAAATAAAAAATAGAATTTTAAACAATCTTTTTATTACACGCTTTCTATTAACGCATCTGTCTGTTGTTGTATCCTCAAATCTTGTAACTCGATTTTAACCCACTTCCCAATGTGATATCGACTGCAAACTTGGTATACTTATGTCATACTGATGACAATACTATATTCTATCATTAAAATAAAAAAATATTTTTAAATATTATTTTTAATATGTTATGTTTGGGCTTGGGTCTAATTGTCCACGCTCAACTGACGTTGGCTGTAAATCACCACGTGGTCCCTTACGTCACGGCAAGCCTCGCGGCCACTTCCTGGAGTTCTGCCATTACTCGTACGGTACATTTAATAAAAGCGTGTTTTTTTAAGAAAGTATTTTAAAATATTACGTGTTGTTATTTTCTTTGAACCTATCTACGTGACTTTACCGAAAGACCCAAATAATTTAAAAATATAAAATCACGTCGTTTTGCCGGATGACGTCTTCCTGCGTCCCACCCCGCCTACCGGACCCAGAAGCGCGGGAATCGATTCCTCGATCCGCGTTAATCTAGCCACGGCTTAATCACAGTCACTTCGATTCCTTCACTGTTATATTTTATTGAGAGGTATTCCTCGTATTCTTGGTTCTTTCGGTAAAGTCACGTAGAAGGTAAATAATAAAATAATAAAAATATTTTATGAATATGAATCCCTGCAGTCACGAAAGCTTCAAATCAAAATGTAGGTATTCCTCGATTCATCGATTAGCATGGAGTCACGATTCTAGAACTCAGATTACGGTGTCACGGGATAGTTGGTGGAGGAGGTTTCTCAAATCCACCCCCCGCTTCTCTCCACGCAGCATCAGCATCTCGCGGTGGCTAGGAGATGTTAACTACCTCGCCTGGTGTACAGGGAGTCGAGGGTTCGATACTGACCCTGACGCCTGCTGCTGTATATTTGTAGTTTGCGTGTCTCTCTCCCATCATCATCATCACGGTGGCTATGAGATGTTAACTACCTCGCCTGATATACAGGAGGTCTCGTGGGATCGATCCCAACCCTGACACCTGCTGCTGTAAATTTGGAGTTTGCGTGTCTCTCTCTCATCATCATCACGGTGGCTAGGAGATGTTAACTACCTCGCCCTGGTATACAGGAGGTCGTGGGTTCGATCCCGACCCTGTGATGCCTGCTGCTGTATATTTGGAGTTTGTGTTTCTCTCATCACGGTGGCTAGGAGATGTTAACTACCTCGCATTGGTGTACAGGAAGTCGTGGGTTCCATCCCGACCCTGACGCCTGCTGCTGCTGTATATTTGGAGTTTGTGTGTCTCTCTCTCTCATCACCATCATCGTCACGGTGGCTAGGAGATGTTAACTACCTCGCCTGGTATACAGGAGGTCGTGGGTTCGATCCCGACCTTGACGCCTGCTGCTGCTTATTTGGAGTTTGTGTGTCTCTCTCTCTCATCACCATCATCGTCACGGTGGCTAGGAGATGTTAACTACCTCGCCTGGTATACAGGAGGTCGTGGGTTCGATCCCGACCTTGACGCCTGCTGCTGCTGTATATTTGGAGTTTGCGTGTCTCTCCCCGTGGTCGTGTGGATTTTTCACTAATTTAGAATCAACGTCACGCGTTTAGCGCATTAAGCTGGTATTCATTTCCACGTGATGATGATGAGCCACTTCGCTGAGCCGTCATTTATGATAGGCAGGTCACTTCTGAAAAAGAGCCATTTAGCTCGGTGGGCCTTACCTGGTCAAATAAACAAAAATAGTTTATAGCTTTTAGTTTAAATTGGTACCACCACGGTTACAGTCGATGGCGTGCGGTTCCGTAAACTGTGGGCTACTTAAATAATGAGATTTTTTATTTTTTCCAGATAAAGCCCATTGAGCTTCGTAGCTTTTTCTTCTTGGTTCTTTCGGTAAAGTCACGTAGAATGGAAATAATAAAATAATAAAAATAAAACATTCAATAATTCTCACGACGTTTCGGCCACAACGCAAGCAGCCGTCCGCGGGTGAAGAACAGGTCTGTCGATAAGACAGCGTCTGAATGTCTGAATTTAACTTTGTAGCTTTCTATTTCAGAAGCAACCTGGCCACAAATGATAGCTCAGTGGATTATAGCCGCGTGGAAAAATTATAGCGGCCACCTTCGCGGACTTGACCTCACGGCCACGGCCGCTGGCAAGGTAATTATCCGACTAATGCCAATCTCCCCCCCGTTGTGATTGTCCACAATAACACCACGGCGTTCACTGTACCGTCCCTTGCACAGGCGAAGATCCATCCCCCAGTTGAATCGCAGGCAGTGGCCCAAGTCTGGATTCAAGCCCAGGATGTCAGCGGCCCTCTGCGCTCTGACTGCTGAGCAGTGCTTTGAATTCTAGATTTGAAGTCTTTCGTGACTTCAAGGATTCATACTCTTTTAGGTTGTTTTCGGTAAAGTCACGTAGGTGAAACAATAAAATAAATGAAAACAACTAAATTAAATCACGACGTTTCGGAGGCAACACAAGCTTCCTTCATCAGGCGTAAAAAAGTCACAGCAGAATAACTAGCGCGAGTAATTTGTGATGAGACATTGTTATTATATAGGGTACCCTATTCTGCTGTGCCTTTTTTACACCTGATGAAGGAAGCTTGTGTTGCCTCCGAAACGTCGTGATTTAATTTAGGTGTTTTCATTCATTCTATTGATTGTTTTACCTTCGTGACTTTACCGAAAAAACCAAAGAGTACAATATTGCTTTTACTATCGAGAGTGCAACTCCACCGCTCGCGGGTCCTCCGTGGGTCGAGGCGCTGGGTGACGAAGAGCACGGTTGGCTACGTACGGTGCGAAAGAAGTTCAACACACGCGCATGCACCGCCGCGGCGAGGGTCCCATGGGCCGGAGAGACCCGGACACCGGGGCGATGCAGAGGAGAGACATTGGACAGGGGGGGGCAGTGAAGGGGCCGGTCCATTGAATTATTTGCACCGGGGCCCACGCCAATCAGGCTACTATGTACACTGCTGCCCCTGCCACCTCCACCTGGCGCGTGTGAGACCGCGGCTATGTTTAGACACGCGCTGAGCCCTCCCTGCGCCTGACTCCCGGGCGTCGTCGTGACAGACCGCAGCAGCCCCGCCGTCAATCTTAGTTGGCTGTGGAGCCCCCCCCCCAGAGATGCGCACCGACGGCCGTGTTCATTGGCCCTCCGTAGAGGCGAATGTGGGAACAAGTGAGGGTGTGGGGGGTTAGGGGTGAGTGTTAGGTCGAAAGCAGCCCCTTATACTCCGGTACGTGAAACGAGGGGGCCCAAACTGAACATGTTTGTTCACTGCTAAGCGGAATTAACTACTGGACATCTGTGAAACTACTGGACATCTGTGAACTACTGGACATCTGTGAAACTACTGGACACATGTGAACTACTGGACATCTGTGAACTACTGGACATCTGTGAAACTACTGGACAAGAGCTTGATAGCTCGTCGGATTCCGCGAGTATAAATATTCTGATTCTGAACCGTGTGCGTCTCACCGTCTCCAGATATGTGTGTGCGTGTCTCTCTCATCCATTCATTCCAGCCAGGTCTATCCGGGTTACTTACCCGGAAAATATATCCAGCACCCAGTCGCGAAACTGAAAAGTGCATGATCCAGCATGGAGAGTGGAGAAGCACGCATCATCCAAACTGTTAAGAGACGTGAGTGGGCTTAGGCAGGGCCGGACAGGCTCACGACTTGCGGGGACGATGGTGAATCACGGATGCCGTCTCAAGCACGCCGCCGTGACGACGCGTGACCACGCGTCGTGACGACGTGGGACCACGCTGTCGTGACGTCACCACGCCGTCGTGACGCGGGACCACGCCAATGTGACGTCACCACCCTAATGTGACGTGGGACCACGCCAATATGACGTGGGACCACGCCGTTGTGACATCACACACGAAGGAGCAGTGCGGCCGCGACACGTGGGGACGTTTATTTGAAGTCGGGGCAGCACGGCAACAAACACACGCAGCGATCGCGCAATTTACAAAAGTATTTACAAGCGAGGGGTGGGTGGGTGGGTGGGGGTTGTGAGCACATGCGCCTCCTCTCAGTATGTACACCGTGTTCATCGCCACCACCCGCACGACGGGGGAGGCCACAGCGGGCACAGAGCAGACGGGGGCCTCTCAAGTGGCCCGGGAGCTGGAATTGCCTTCCACGCGTACTCCCTGCAGCAGCAGAAGCGGCAGCAGCAGCAGCAGCAAGGCAGTAGTGTATTTACAGTCGCGACAGCCAGGCTGGGCAATGCCACACTACTACGGTCTACATTCTATGCCAGGGTCGGGGGGCAGGGAAACCTCTTGCTTACGGAGGACTTTTAAATGCCTTTTGCCGGAGAGCGACACGTTAACACACGAACACAGGCGCGTGCCAGAGCCACTTCTGTCCCCTCTGTGAGCGACAGCAGCGGCGAGGCGCGCCGTTATAATCAGACACAGCGTTGTTGTTGTGGCCAGGTCATCGGGAAAATGTTTTCGTCCCCCTCTAGCACCCGATTAGTGCGGCTAAGAATTCGGCTGCAGGAGGAATCTGATGAGATGCGAAGTTCGTTTTGACACGTGTCCAACCAAGACGCTCGCAGCGACTGATATATATGTGTGTGTACAGTTTGTAGGCCATTTCGAAGTGGTCACTCACCCAGGGGCTTAATTTCAGCTGGCTCTGTCTGCGTCAGCGACCCGAAACAAATATTTCTCACGCCAGGCACCCCGCGTCTCGCACACGTGTAATTGCTGTGGACGTTGCTACGAGTCACATGCCACCCTACCTCCCAAGTCTACTGAGCAACCGGGAAAAATTACAGGGTGCTTAAAATATTTTTTAACACTTATATGGGACTATCGTTTTTAATGGAAAAATAACGGATAATACACTGTAACATTATGACAAATGTGATGTTAATAGCTTCAAAAAGTCAGTCTCCACTTGTTCGCCATCGTTGTCAACGCACGCCTGGAATCTTCTCCAGGTGGTCTCCAGAACCCGGAGGCACATTTCTCGTGCTATTGTTGCAAATTCTCCGAAGTGTTAACTTTTTTTTGAAGCACCCTGCATTGCACGTACGTACGTTACGTATAACTTCTTTCGCACCGTACGTAGGCACTCATGCCAACCACCCCGTGGTTTCCCGCGCGCCGCACCCAACGAAGCCATGGACCGTGCGTGGCCCGCGGGGTCTCCCGCCCGCACCGCCGCTCTCCGCGCAAACAAAGCGTGGCCGGCTAAACCCCGCCGGGTGTCTCCCAGGAACCTCGCGTTCCCAGAGCGGTGAAGCGGGTGGTGGGGGGCGAGGGTCGTTACCACGGCGATTGCTGCCTCGCGCGGCCGAGCGGGACCACCGCGAGCGGATGTACGGCCTTCCCCCCCCCCCACTCACGGCCTTCCCCCCACGGACCCCCCTCTCCACCACCGCCTCTCTCTCGCTGCGCCGTGCCGAGACGCGGGCGTTGTCGGGGTTCTCGGGACCCACGGGAGGGTTCGTGTCGAGGGCGTTGTGGGCTCCGCGTGGTTCAGTGCGCGAGTTCACGTCGGGCGAAGCCTGCGCCACAAAATCCCCTCCCCAGTTCCCATCTGGCCGTACATCTTTTTCGAAAAATGAAAAAATGTTGTCAAAAATTAAAAGACAAACCCCTGCAATCGGGCAATTCTCACTGTTGCCGACTGAGCAATAACTACTGAGCGAGAGCACAACCTCCTTCTGCCAATCGTAAGTCGGCAACCAATCAGCAGCTGGGGGCTTGTACCCCAGAGCTGAATTTCAGCCGATAGCAACCTGCTGAGCACAGTAGTCGCCCGTCAGAGGTCGCAACCGGGTACCCAATACCCGTACCCTACCCGATACCCGGCTACCCGTACCCGGCCGGGTACGGGTACCCGGCCGGGTACGGGTACCCGTTTGCGACCCTGGTGCGGCCGGGTACGGGTAGACCGTGAGTCACTGGTGAGTCACCGTTTGTCACTCATTTCCCAACGTCTTGTCTCTTCTCACAATTCAAGTTCCTAGAATCAACCCACCCGCGCCTGCAACATGGCTTCATCCCAGAGGTCGCAATCAGGTACCCGATACCCGTTTGCGACCCTGGTGTGGCCGGGTACGGGTATGGGTAAGGAATCAAAACCCGTTTGCGACCTGTCGCCCGTCCAAGCTCAGGCTCACGACTGCTTAGCTTCCGAGATATGATGAGATGAGGGAAGGAGGGGGGGGGGGGGGTGAAAGTTCACCAAATCTTTGCCGAACTTTGCACACACTCGCTATGATGGGAATCACCAGTGAGCCTTACAAGGGGTGCAGTGACCCTTGGATGCCCTCTACTCCGTGGGTCATTCAAGCAAACACATGACAGATCTCTGGAAACACGTGGATGGATCTATGGAAAAATGTGGCAGATCTCCGGCCCTGGCAGGGCCACGCATGCACGTGGTCACACGGTGGTCAGGGATTCATTTCAGGTCGGCTCTGTCCAGTTTGGTGGCCCAGAAATTAGTTGGGCACCCGTCACACCGCACGTGGAACACTTCTCGCTCTGGCCACGGCAAGCCGCGGGCCACCTTCTCCAGCCTTGGCAGCGACCCGAAAAATAACGAGTGGGAAAGTTAGGCCCTGGGTAAGAGGCGAGGATGCGTGCTCCCTCGCCGGAGCGACACGCGGCGGTGTCAGCTGTGAGTGTCTCCCGTGCGAGTGGTGCTGTGTCTATGAGAGGTGTGCTGTTAGTGCTGTGATCCTGTGCTGTTAGTGCTGTGTGTATGAGAGGTGTGCTGTTAGTGCTGTGATCCTGTGCTGTTAGTGCTGTGTGTGAGAGGGGGTGTGCTGCTAGTGCTGTAGTCGTGTGTTGTTAGTGCTGTGTGTGAGAGGGAGTGTGCTGCTAGTGCTGTGATCCTGTGTTGTTAGTGCTGTGTGTGAGAGGGAGTGTGTTGTTAGTGCTGTAGTCGTGTGTTAGTGCTGTGTGTGAGACGTGTGCTGCTAGTGCTGTGATCCTGTGTTAGTGCTGTGTGTGAGACGGAGTGTGTTGTTAGTGCTGTAGTCGTGTGTTAGTGCTGTGTGTGAGACGTGTGCTGTTAGTGCTGTGATCCTGTGTTAGTGCTGTGTGTGAGAGGGAGTGTGCTGCTAGTGCTGTGATCCTGTGTTAGTGCTGTGTGTGAGACGTGTGCTGCTAGTGCTGTGATCCTGTGTTGTTAGTGCTGTGTGTGAGAGGGGGTGTGCTGTTAGTGCTGTGATCCTGTGTTAGTGCTGTGTGTGAGACGGAGGTGTGCTGTTAGTGCTGTGATCCTGTGTTAGTGCTGTGTGTGAGAGGGGGTGTGCTGTTAGTGCTGTGATCCTGTGTTAGTGCTGTGTGTGAGAGGGGGTGTGCTGTTAGTGCTGTGATCCTGTGTTAGTGCTGTGTGTGAGACGTGTGCTGCTAGTGCTGTGATCCTGTGTTAGTGCTGTGTGTGAGAGGGGGTGTGCTGCTAGTGCTGTGATCCTGTGTTAGTGCTGTGTGTGAGAGGGGGTGTGCTGTTAGTGCTGTGATCCTGTGTTAGTGCTGTGTGTGAGACGGATGTGTGCTGTTAGTGCTGTGATCCTGTGTTAGTGCTGTGTGTGAGAGGGGGTGTGCTGTTAGTGCTGTGATCCTGTGTTAGTGCTGTGTGTGAGAGGGGGTGTGCTGTTAGTGCTGTGATCCTGTGTTAGTGCTGTGTGTGAGAGGGGGTGTGCTGTTAGTGCTGTGATCCTGTGTTAGTGCTGTGTGTGAGAGGGGGTGTGCTGTTAGTGCTGTGATCCTGTGTTAGTGCTGTGTGTGAGAGGGGGTGTGCTGTTAGTGCTGTGATCCTGTGTTAGTGCTGTGTGTGAGAGGGGGTGTGCTGTTAGTGCTGTGATCCTGTGTTAGTGCTGTGTGTGAGAGGGGGTGTGCTGTTAGTGCTGTGATCCTGTGTTAGTGCTGTGTGTGAGAGGGGGTGTGCTGTTAGTGCTGTGATCCTGTGTTAGTGCTGTGTGTGAGAGGTGTGCTGCTAATGCTGCGATCGTGTACTGTTTGAGACGCAGTGCCAGTGCCGTGCTGTTTGTGCTGTTGGTGCCGAGTCGCAGCCGTAGGAAGATGAGCACTTGGCTACGTACGGCGCGAAAGACGTTCAACACACACACGCACGTGTACTGGTGATCGTGTGATGCATGCGTTGTGCCACATGGTTTGTGATGTGAATGCTGCAGGTGCCGTGCCGCGTGTTGTTCCACGTGGGTTCTGCTGTGCCGTGCGTGTTGTGCGGCGTGTTGTTCCACGTGGGTTCTGCTGTGCCGTGCGTGTTGTGCGGCGTGTTGTTCCACGTGGGTTCTGCTGTGCCGTGCGTGTTGTGCGGCGTGTTGTTCCATGCGTTGCACCCTGTGCGTTGTGCCATCTGCGTTGTGCCACGTGCGTTGCACCCTGTGCGTTGTGCCGCGTGCGCCGCGCCACGTGGTCTCGTGACGCCGCGTGCGCCGCGCCACGTGGTCCGCACTGCTCAGGGCGCCGTGGCGGGCGGCGCGGTCTCGGCGGGTCGGCGGGTCGGTTCGATCTTGGGGGCGGCGGTGGCGGCGGCGGCGGCCTCCGCGTCGCCCTCGCACACGTGCACCACCACGCTGGGCGTGCGCTCCGTGCCGGCGTGCAGCTCGTACTTGTCTCCTGCACGGGGAGGGCGGCGCGGGGGGGTGGGGGACAGACGGATGGGGGCGACGGCGTAAACAAGTGCAGTCTCCCACTCTTGTCGCACCTCCGATGAGCACGGTGCGAAAGAAGGTCAACACACGTAGAGCCACCAACGTCCGCTCGACTCGCCTCTCTATCCACGTGCTAGGAATAATAAGGGCCACCGCCTGAAATGTCACATGCGGTGTAGTTTTCCTATTCAGCCCGCAGCGTTATTGACGTTGAATGTGTGGAGTTGTATGGGTGTCCATGTGACTATGGGTGTCTGTGTCGGTCTATGGGTGTGTCTCAGTGAGTCGATGGATCTCTGCATGGCGCTGAGATTCCTGACGGAGCCCTGCTTGTTGCTCAGCCCTGCCCAGCGAGACGAGCAATCAGCGAGATGAGCAATCAGCGAGATGAGCAGTCAGCGAGATGAGCAGTCAGCGGTTGTTTCATGAGCAACCACCACGGCCACAGCGGCCTCGCACCGGTGGAAGCACGCAGAGCCTGACTCGAGCATCACACTCACCCTCACTCACACACACACACACTCACTCACACACTCACACACACACTCACACACTCACTCACACACTCACCCACACTCACACACTCACTCACACACTCACTCACACACTCACTCACTCACACACTCACACACACGCACACCCTCACTCACACACTCACTCACACACTCACCCTCACTCAGTCACCCTCACTCAGTCACCCTCACTCACCCTCACACACACACACCCTCACTCACCTTCACTGACCCTCACTCACACACTCACCCTCACACACACTCACACACACTCACCCTCACTTACACACACTCACCCTCACTCAAACACACTCACTCACTCACACTCACTCACCCTCACACACCTTCAAACACTCACTCACCCTCACTCACTCACTCACCCTCACTCACCCTCACACACTCACCCACCCTCACACACTCACCCTCACACACTCACCCACCCTCACCCACTCACCCACCCTCACACACTCACACTCACTCTCACACACTCACACTCACTCTCACACACTCACACTCACCCTCACACACTCACCCACCCTCACACACTCACCCACCCTCACACACTCACACTCACCCTCACACACTCACACTCACCCTCACACACTCACTCTCACCCTCACACACTCACTCACACACTCACTCACACACTCACTCACCCACACTCACACACTCACTCTCACACACTCACCCTCACTCAAACACACTCACTCACTCACACTCACTCACCCTCACTCACCCTCACACACTCACCCACCCTCACACACTCACACTCACTCTCACACACTCACACTCACTCAAACACACTCACTCACTCACACTCACTCACCCTCACACACTCACCCACCCTCACACACGCACACTCACTCTCACACACTCACCCTCACTCAAACACACTCACTCACTCACACTCACTCACCCTCACTCACCCTCACACACTCACCCACCCTCACACACTCACACTCACTCTCACACACTCACACTCACACACATTCACCCTCACTTACACACACTCACTCTCACTCACACACACTCACTCACACGCACACCCTCACTCACACACTCACTCACACACACTCACACTCACTCTCACACACTCACTCTCACACACTCACGTGCGTCTATGGGTATCTGCATGAGTCTGTGGGTCTCTATGTGAGTCCATGAACCTCAATGTGAGTCTGTGGGTCTCTATGTGAGTCCTTGAACCTCAATGTGAGTCTGTGGGTCTCTATGTGAGTCCATGAACCTCAATGTGAGTCTGTGGGTCTCTATGTGAGTCCATGAACCTCAATGTGAGTCTGTGGGTCTCTATGTGAGTCCATGAACCTCAATGTGAGTCTGTGGGTCTCTATGTGAGTCCTTGAACCTCAATGTGAGTCTGTGGGTCTCTATGTGAGTCCATGAACCTCAATGTGAGTCTGTGGGTCTCTATGTGAGTCCATGAACCTCAATGTGAGTCTGTGGGTCTCTATGTGAGTCCTTGAACCTCAATGTGAGTCTGTGGGTCTCTATGTGAGTCCATGAACCTCAATGTGAGTCTGTGGGTCTCTATGTGAGTCCATGAACCTCAATGTGAGTCTGTGGGTCTCTATGTGAGTCCATGAACCTCAATGTGAGTCTGTGGGTCTCTATGTGAGTCCATGAACCTCAATGTGAGTCTGTGAGTCTCTATGTGAGTCCTTGAACCTCAATGTGAGTCTGTGGGTCTCTATGTGAGTCCATGAACCTCAATGTGAGTCTGTGAGTCTCTATGTGAGTCCATGAACCTCAATGTGAGTATGTGGGTCTCTATGTGAGTCCTTGAACCTCAATGTGAGTCTGTGGGTCTCTATGTGAGTCCTTGAACCTCAATGTGAGTCTGTGGGTCTCTATGTGAGTCCATGAACCTCAATGTGAGTCTGTGGGTCTCTATGTGAGTCCTTGAACCTCAATGTGAGTCTGTGGGTCTCTATGTGAGTCCATGAACCTCAATGTGAGTCTGTGGGTCTCTATGTGAGTCCATGAACCTCAATGTGAGTCTGTGGGTCTCTATGTGAGTCCTTGAACCTCAATGTGAGTCTGTGGGTCTCTATGTGAGTCCTTGAACCTCAATGTGAGTCTGTGGGTCTCTATGTGAGTCCATGAACCTCAATGTGAGTCTGTGGGTCTCTATGTGAGTCCTTGAACCTCAATGTGAGTCTGTGGGTCTCTATGTGAGTCCTTGAACCTCAATGTGAGTCTGTGGGTCTCTATGTGAGTCCATGAACCTCAATGTGAGTCTGTGGGTCTCTATGTGAGTCCATGAACCTCAATGTGAGTCTGTGGGTCTCTATGTGAGTCCATGAACCTCAATGTGAGTCTGTGGGTCTCTATGTGAGTCCATGAACCTCAATGTGAGTCTGTGGGTCTCTATGTGAGTCCATGAACCTCAATGTGAGTCTGTGGGTCTCTATGTGAGTCCATGAACCTCAATGTGAGTCTGTGGGTCTCTATGTGAGTCCATGAACCTCAATGTGAGTCTGTGGGTCTCTATGTGAGTCCATGAACCTCAATGTGAGTCTGTGGGTCTCTATGTGAGTCCATGAACCTCAATGTGAGTCTGTGGGTCTCTATGTGAGTCCATGAACCTCAATGTGAGTCTGTGAGTCTCTATGTGAGTCCTTGAACCTCAATGTGAGTCTGTGGGTCTCTATGTGAGTCCATAAACCTCAATGTGAGTCTGTGGGTCTCTATGTGACTCCTTGAACCTCAATGTGAGTCTGTGAGTCTCTATGTGAGTCCTTGAACCTCAATGTGAGTCTGTGGGTCTCTATGTGAGTCCTTGAACCTCAATGTGAGTCTGTGGGTCTCTATGTGAGTCCATGAACCTCAATGTGAGTCTGTGGGTCTCTATGTGAGTCCATGAACCTCAATGTGAGTCTGTGGGTCTCTATGTGAGTCATTGAACCTCAATGTGAGTCTGTGGGTCTCTATGTGAGTCCTTGAACCTCAATGTGAGTCTGTGGGTCTCTATGTGAGTCCATGAACCTCAATGTGAGTCTGTGGGTCTCTATGTGAGTCCTTGAACCTCAATGTGAGTCTGTGCGTCTCTATGTGAGTCCTTGAACCTCAATGTGAGTCTGTGGGTCTCTATGTGAGTCCTTGAACCTCAATGTGAGTCTGTGGGTCTCTATGTCAGTCCTTGAACCTCAATGTGAGTCTGTGGGTCTCTATGTGAGTCCTTGAACCTCAATGTGAGTCTGTGGGTCTCTATGTGAGTCCTTGAACCTCAATGTGAGTCTGTGGGTCTCTATGTCAGTCCTTGAACCTCAATGTGAGTCTGTGAGTCTCTATGTGAGTCCTTGAACCTCAATGTGAGTCTGTGGGTCTCTATGTCAGTCCTTGCACCTCAATGTGAGTCTGTGAGTCTCTATGTGAGTCCTTGAACCTCAATGTGAGTCTGTGGGTCTCTATGTGAGTCCTTGAACCTCAATGTGAGTCTGTGGGTCTCTATGTGAGTCCTTGAACCTCAATGTGAGTCTGTGGGTCTCTATGTGAGTCCTTGAACCTCAATGTGAGTCTGTGGGTCTCTATGTGAGTCCTTGAACCTCAATGTGAGTCTGTGGGTCTCTATGTGAGTCCTTGAACCTCAATGTGAGTCTGTGGGTCTCTATGTGAGTCCTTGAACCTCAATGTGAGTCTGTGGGTCTCTATCTGAGTCCTTGAACCTCAATGTGAGTCTGTGGGTCTCTATGTGAGTCCTTGAACCTCAATGTGAGTCTGTGGGTATCTATGTGAGTCCTTGAACCTCAATGTGAGTCTGTGGGTCTCTATGTGAGTCCATGAACCTCAATGTGAGTCTGTGGGTCTCTATGTGAGTCCATGAACCTCAATGTGAGTCTGTGGGTCTCTATGTGAGTCCTTGAACCTCAATGTGAGTCTGTGGGTCTCTATGTGAGTCCATGAACCTCAATGTGAGTCTGTGGGTCTCTATGTGAGTCCATGAACCTCAATGTGAGTCTGTGGGTCTCTATGTGAGTCCATGAACCTCAATGTGAGTCTGTGGGTCTCTATGTGAGTCCATGAACCTCAATGTGAGTCTGTAAGTCTCTAAGTGAGTCCTTGAACCTCAATGTGAGTCTGTGGGTCTCTATGTGAGTCCATGAACCTCAATGTGAGTCTGTGAGTCTCTATGTGAGTCCATGAACCTCAATGTGAGTCTGTGGGTCTCTATGTGAGTCCTTGAACCTCAATGTGAGTCTGTGGGTCTCTATGTGAGTCCTTGAACCTCAATGTGAGTCTGTGGGTCTCTATGTGAGTCCATGAACCTCAATGTGAGTCTGTGGGTCTCTATGTGAGTCCATGAACCTCAATGTGAGTCTGTGGGTCTCTATGTGAGTCCTTGAACCTCAATGTGAGTCTGTGGGTCTCTATGTGAGTCCTTGAACCTCAATGTGAGTCTGTGGGTCTCTATGTGAGTCCTTGAACCTCAATGTGAGTCTGTGGGTCTCTATGTGAGTCCTTGAACCTCAATGTGAGTCTGTGGGTCTCTATGTGAGTCCATGAACCTCAATGTGAGTCTGTGGGTCTCTATGTGAGACCATGAACCTCAATGTGAGTCTGTGGGTCTCTTTGTGAGTCCATGAACCTCAATGTGAGTCTGTGGGTCTCTATGTGAGTCCATGAACCTCAATGTGAGTCTGTGGGTCTCTATGTGAGTCCATGAACCTCAATGTGAGTCTGTGGGTCTCTATGTGAGTCCATGAACCTCAATGTGAGTCTGTGGGTCTCTATGTGAGTCCATGAACCTCAATGTGAGTCTGTGGGTCTCTATGTGAGTCCATGAACCTCAATGTGAGTCTGTGGGTCTCTATGTGAGTCCATGAACCTCAATGTGAGTCTGTGAGTCTCTATGTGAGTCCTTGAACCTCAATGTGAGTCTGTGGGTCTCTATGTGAGTCCTTGAACCTCAATGTGAGTCTGTGGGTCTCTATGTGAGTCCTTGAACCTCAATGTGAGTCTGTGGGTCTCTATGTGAGTCCTTGAACCTCAATGTGAGTATGTGGGTCTCTATGTGAGTCCATGAACCTCAATGTGAGTCTGTGGGTCTCTATGTGAGACCATGAACCTCAATGTGAGTCTGTGGGTCTCTTTGTGAGTCCATGAACCTCAATGTGAGTCTGTGGGTCTCTATGTGAGTCCATGAACCTCAATGTGAGTCTGTGGGTCTCTATGTGAGTCCATGAACCTCAATGTGAGTCTGTGGGTCTCTATGTGAGTCCATGAACCTCAATGTGAGTCTGTGAGTCTCTATGTGAGTCCTTGAACCTCAATGTGAGTCTGTGGGTCTCTATGTGAGTCCATAAACCTCAATGTGAGTCTGTGGGTCTCTATGTGAGTCCTTGAACCTCAATGTGAGTCTGTGAGTCTCTATGTGAGTCCTTGAACCTCAATGTGAGTCTGTGGGTCTCTATGTGAGTCCTTGAACCTCAATGTGAGTCTGTGGGTCTCTATGTGAGTCCATGAACCTCAATGTGAGTCTGTGGGTCTCTATGTGAGTCCATGAACCTCAATGTGAGTCTGTGGGTCTCTGTGTGAGTCATTGAACCTCAATGTGAGTCTGTGGGTCTCTATGTGAGTCCTTGAACCTCAATGTGAGTCTGTGGGTCTCTATGTGAGTCAATGAACCTCAATGTGAGTCTGTGGGTCTCTATGTGAGTCCTTGAACCTCAATGTGAGTCTGTGGGTCTCTATGTGAGTCCTTGAACCTCAATGTGAGTCTGTGGGTCTCTATGTGAGTCCTTGAACCTCAATGTGAGTCTGTGGGTCTCTTTGTCAGTCCTTGAACCTCAATGTGAGTCTGTGGGTCTCTATGTGAGTCCTTGAACCTCAATGTGAGTCTGTGGGTCTCTATGTGAGTCCTTGAACCTCAATGTGAGTCTGTGGGTCTCTATGTCAGTCCTTGAACCTCAATGTGAGTCTGTGAGTCTCTATGTGAGTCCTTGAACCTCAATGTGAGTCTGTGAGTCTCTATGTGAGTCCTTGAACCTCAATGTGAGTCTGTGGGTCTCTATGTCAGTCCTTGCACCTCAATGTGAGTCTGTGAGTCTCTATGTGAGTCCTTGAACCTCAATGTGAGTCTGTGGGTCTCTATGTGAGTCCTTGAACCTCAATGTGAGTCTGTGGGTCTCTATGTGAGTCCTTGAACCTCAATGTGAGTCTGTGGGTCTCTATGTGAGTCCTTGAACCTCAATGTGAGTCTGTGGGTCTCTATGTGAGTCCTTGAACCTCAATGTGAGTCTGTGGGTCTCTATGTGAGTCCTTGAACCTCAATGTGAGTCTGTGGGTCTCTATGTGAGTCCTTGAACCTCAATGTGAGTCTGTGGGTCTCTATGTGAGTCCTTGAACCTCAATGTGAGTCTGTGGGTCTCTATGTGAGTCCTTGAACCTCAATGTGAGTCTGTGGGTCTCTATGTGAGTCCTTGAACCTCAATGTGAGTCTGTGGGTCTCTATGTGAGTCCTTGAACCTCAATGTGAGTCTGTGGGTCTCTATGTGAGTCCTTGAACCTCAATGTGAGTCTGTGGGTCTCTATGTGAGTCCTTGAACCTCAATGTGAGTCTGTGGGTCTCTATGTGAGTCCTTGAACCTCAATGTGAGTCTGTGAGTCTCTATGTGAGTCCTTGAACCTCAATGTGAGTCTGTGAGTCTCTATGTGAGTCCATGAACCTCAATGTGAGTCTGTGGGTCTCTATGTGAGTCCATGAACCTCATTGTGAGTCTGTGGGTCTCTATGCGACTCCATGAACCTCAATGTGAGTCTGTGGGTCTCTATGTGAGTCCTTGAACCTCAATGTCAGTCTGTGAGTCTCTATGTGAGTCCTTGAACCTCAATGTGAGTCTGTGGGTCTCTATGTGAGTCCATGAACCTCAATGTGAGTCTGTGGGTCTCTATGTGAGTCCATGAACCTCAATGTGAGTCTGTGAGTCTCTATGTGAGTCCATGAACCTCAATGTGAGTCTGTGGGTCTCTATGTGAGTCCATGAACCTCAATGTGAGTCTGTGAGTCTCTATGTGAGTCCTTGAACCACAATGTGAGTCTGTGGGTCTCTATGTGAGTCCTTGAACCTCAATGTGAGTCTGTGGGTCTCTATGTGAGTCCTTGAACCTCAATGTGAGTCTGTGGGTCTCTATGTGAGTCCTTGAACCTCAATGTGAGTATGTGGGTCTCTATGTGAGTCCATGAACCTCAATGTGAGTCTGTGGGTCTCTATGTGAGACCATGAACCTCAATGTGAGTCTGTGGGTCTCTTTGTGAGTCCATGAACCTCAATGTGAGTCTGTGGGTCTCTATGTGAGTCCATGAACCTCAATGTGAGTCTGTGGGTCTCTATGTGAGTCCATGAACCTCAATGTGAGTCTGTGGGTCTCTATGTGAGTCCATGAACCTCAATGTGAGTCTGTGAGTCTCTATGTGAGTCCTTGAACCTCAATGTGAGTCTGTGGGTCTCTATGTGAGTCCATAAACCTCAATGTGAGTCTGTGGGTCTCTATGTGAGTCCTTGAACCTCAATGTGAGTCTGTGAGTCTCTATGTGAGTCCTTGAACCTCAATGTGAGTCTGTGGGTCTCTATGTGAGTCCTTGAACCTCAATGTGAGTCTGTGGGTCTCTATGTGAGTCCATGAACCTCAATGTGAGTCTGTGGGTCTCTATGTGAGTCCATGAACCTCAATGTGAGTCTGTGGGTCTCTGTGTGAGTCATTGAACCTCAATGTGAGTCTGTGGGTCTCTATGTGAGTCCTTGAACCTCAATGTGAGTCTGTGGGTCTCTATGTGAGTCAATGAACCTCAATGTGAGTCTGTGGGTCTCTATGTGAGTCCTTGAACCTCAATGTGAGTCTGTGGGTCTCTATGTGAGTCCTTGAACCTCAATGTGAGTCTGTGGGTCTCTATGTGAGTCCTTGAACCTCAATGTGAGTCTGTGGGTCTCTTTGTCAGTCCTTGAACCTCAATGTGAGTCTGTGGGTCTCTATGTGAGTCCTTGAACCTCAATGTGAGTCTGTGGGTCTCTATGTGAGTCCTTGAACCTCAATGTGAGTCTGTGGGTCTCTATGTCAGTCCTTGAACCTCAATGTGAGTCTGTGAGTCTCTATGTGAGTCCTTGAACCTCAATGTGAGTCTGTGAGTCTCTATGTGAGTCCTTGAACCTCAATGTGAGTCTGTGGGTCTCTATGTCAGTCCTTGCACCTCAATGTGAGTCTGTGAGTCTCTATGTGAGTCCTTGAACCTCAATGTGAGTCTGTGGGTCTCTATGTGAGTCCTTGAACCTCAATGTGAGTCTGTGGGTCTCTATGTGAGTCCTTGAACCTCAATGTGAGTCTGTGGGTCTCTATGTGAGTCCTTGAACCTCAATGTGAGTCTGTGGGTCTCTATGTGAGTCCTTGAACCTCAATGTGAGTCTGTGGGTCTCTATGTGAGTCCTTGAACCTCAATGTGAGTCTGTGGGTCTCTATGTGAGTCCTTGAACCTCAATGTGAGTCTGTGGGTCTCTATGTGAGTCCTTGAACCTCAATGTGAGTCTGTGGGTCTCTATGTGAGTCCTTGAACCTCAATGTGAGTCTGTGGGTCTCTATGTGAGTCCTTGAACCTCAATGTGAGTCTGTGGGTCTCTATGTGAGTCCTTGAACCTCAATGTGAGTCTGTGGGTCTCTATGTGAGTCCTTGAACCTCAATGTGAGTCTGTGGGTCTCTATGTGAGTCCTTGAACCTCAATGTGAGTCTGTGGGTCTCTATGTGAGTCCTTGAACCTCAATGTGAGTCTGTGAGTCTCTATGTGAGTCCTTGAACCTCAATGTGAGTCTGTGAGTCTCTATGTGAGTCCATGAACCTCAATGTGAGTCTGTGGGTCTCTATGTGAGTCCATGAACCTCATTGTGAGTCTGTGGGTCTCTATGCGACTCCATGAACCTCAATGTGAGTCTGTGGGTCTCTATGTGAGTCCTTGAACCTCAATGTCAGTCTGTGAGTCTCTATGTGAGTCCTTGAACCTCAATGTGAGTCTGTGGGTCTCTATGTGAGTCCATGAACCTCAATGTGAGTCTGTGGGTCTCTATGTGAGTCCATGAACCTCAATGTGAGTCTGTGAGTCTCTATGTGAGTCATTGAACCTCAATGTGAGTCTGTGGGTCTCTATGTGAGTCCTTGAACCTCAATGTGAGTCTGTGGGTCTCTATGTGAGTCCTTGAACCTCAATGTGAGTCTGTGGGTCTCTATGTGAGTCCTTGAACCTCAATGTGAGTCTGTGGGTCTCTATGTGAGTCCTTGAACCTCAATGTGAGTCTGTGAGTCTCTATGTGAGTCCTTGAACCTCAATGTGAGTCTGTGAGTCTCTATGTGAGTCCATGAACCTCAATGTGAGTCTGTGGGTCTCTATGTGAGTCCATGAACCTCAATGTGAGTCTGTGGGTCTCTATGCGACTCCATGAACCTCAATGTGAGTCTGTGGGTCTCTATGTGAGTCCTTGAACCTCAATGTCAGTCTGTGAGTCTCTATGTGAGTCCTTGAACCTCAATGTGAGTCTGTGGGTCTCTATGTGAGTCCATGAACCTCAATGTGAGTCTGTGGGTCTCTATGCGACTCCATGAACCTCAATGTGAGTCTGTGGGTCTCTATGTGAGTCCTTGAACCTCAATGTGAGTCTGTGGGTCTCTATGTGAGTCCTTGAACCTCAATGTGAGTCTGTGGGTCTCTATGTGAGTCCTTGAACCTCAATGTCAGTCTGTGAGTCTCTATGTGAGTCCTTGAACCTCAATGTGAGTCTGTGAGTCTCTATGTGAGTCCTTGAACCTCAATGTGAGTCTGTGGGTCTCTATGTGAGTCCTTGAACCTCAATGTGAGTCTGTGGGTCTCTATGTGAGTCCTTGAACCTCAATGTCAGTCTGTGAGTCTCTATGTGAGTCCTTGAACCTCAATGTGAGTCTGTGGGTCTCTATGTGAGTCCTTGAACCTCAATGTGAGTCTGTGAGTCTCTATGTGAGTCCTTGAACCTCAATGTGAGTCTGTGGGTCTCTATGTGAGTCCATGAACCTCAATGTGAGTCTGTGGGTCTCTATGTGAGTCCATGAACCTCAATGTGAGTCTGTGAGTCTCTATGTGAGTCCTTGAACCTCAATGTGAGTCTGTGGGTCTCTATGTGAGTCCATGAACCTCAATGTGAGTCTGTGGGTCTCTATGTGAGTCCTTGAACCTCAATGTCAGTCTGTGAGTCTCTATGTGAGTCCTTGAACCTCAATGTGAGTCTGTGGGTCTATATGTGAGTCCATGAACCTCAATGTGAGTCTGTGGGTCTCTATGTGAGTCCTTGAACCTCAATGTGAGTCTGTGGGTCTCTATGTGAGTCCTTGAACCTCAATGTGAGTCTGTGAGTCTCTATGTGAGTCCTTGAACCTCAATGTGAGTCTGTGAGTCTCTATGTGAGTCCTTGAACCTCAATGTCAGTCTGTGAGTCTCTATGTGAGTCATTGAACCTCAATGTCAGTCTGTGGGTCTCTATGTGAGTCCTTGAACCTCAATGTGAGTCTGTGAGTCTCTATGTGAGTCCTTGAACCTCAATGTGAGTCTGTGGGTCTCTATGTGAGTCCATGAACCTCAATGTGAGTCTGTGGGTCTCTATGTGAGTCCATGAACCTCAATGTGAGTCTGTGAGTCTCTATGTGAGTCCTTGAACCTCAATGTGAGTCTGTGGGTCTCTATGTGAGTCCATGAACCTCAATGTGAGTCTGTGGGTCTCTATGTGAGTCCTTGAACCTCAATGTCAGTCTGTGAGTCTCTATGTGAGTCCTTGAACCTCAATGTGAGTCTGTGGGTCTATATGTGAGTCCATGAACCTCAATGTGAGTCTGTGGGTCTCTATATCAGTCCTTGAACCTCAATGTGAGTCTGTGGGTCTCTATGTGAGTCCTTGAACCTCAATGTGAGTCTGTGGGTCTCTATATCAGTCCTTGAACCTCAATGTCAGTCTGTGAGTCTCTATGTGAGTCCATGAACCTCAATGTGAGTCTGTGGGTCTCTATGTGAGTCCTTGAACCTCAATGTCAGTCTGTGGGTCTCTATGTGAGTCCATGAACCTCAATGTGAGTCTGTGGGTCTCTATGTGAGTCCTTGCACCTCAATGTCAGTCTGTGAGTCTCTATGTGAGTCCTTGAACCTCAATGTGAGTCTGTGGGTCTCTATGTGAGTCCTTGAACCTCAATGTGAGTCTGTGGGTCTCTATGTGAGTCCTTGAACCTCAATGTGAGTCTGTGGGTCTCTATGTGAGTCCTTGAACCTCAATATGAGTCTGTGGATCTCTATATGAGTCCTTGAACCTCAATGTGAGTCTGTGGGTCTCTATGTGAGTCCATGAACCTCAGTGTGAGTCTGTGGGTCTCTATGCGAGTCCATGAACCTCAGTGTGAGTCTGTGGGTCTCTATGTGAGTCCATGAACCTCAGTGTGAGTCTGTGGGTCTCTATGCGAGTCCATGAACCTCAATGTGAGTCTGTGGGTCTCTATGCGACTCCATGAAACTCAATATGAGTCTGTGGGTCTCTATGCGAGTCCATGAACCTCAATGCGAGTCTGTGGGTCTCTATGCGAGTCCATGAACCTCAATGCGAGTCTGTGGGTCCCTATGCGACTCCATGAACCTCAATATGAGTCTGTGGGTCTCTATGCGAGTCCATGAACCTCAATGCGAGTCTGTGGGTCTCTATGCGACTCCATGAACCTCAATGCGAGTCCGTATCTGACACCGTTGATCGACAGCCTACCGATCTCTACGCCGCCCAATGGGCGTGTCTATGTTTCTCTACGCGAGTCTGTGCCTCACGCCACCGATCGCCCTCCCGCGATAGGAAACAAGCAGAGAGGAGGAGGAGGAAGGCAAAGGCTGACCGGGTCCCAGCTGCGCGATGGCGCACAGGAGGTCGTAGTTGACGAGCGGCGCGGGGTCGGGCCTGGGCTGCCACCCCGCGGGGGGGGACCCGGGGGGGGAGATGAGCCACACGCGGCCGGGCTGGGGGAGCGCCAGCGACGCCCCGGGACTCTGGGGGTCCCCCATCACGGCCTGCGGGACGGGGGGGGGGGGGAGATGGGGGAGAGGGGGTCAATTGGGGTTAAGGGACAGGAGACACCAGGGGGGGGGCAAGGGTTGAGGAGAGGGGGACACGGGGTAAGGGGAGCAGAGCAGAGGTCGCAAACGGGTTTTGATTCCTTACCCGTACCCGTACCCGGCCGCACCAGGGTCGCAAACGGGTACCCGTACCCGATACCCGGCCGGGTACGGGTAGCCGGGTATCGGGTAGGGTACGGGTATCGGGTACCCGGTTGCGACCTCTGGAGCAGAGTCAGGAGACGCCAAGGTGAGGATATGGACACGGGGACAGGGGGGTAGGAGGAGAGGGAGACAGACAGAGGGAGAGGGAGGTGGGGACAGGGACACTGGGCTTGTCTGCAAAGATGATTCGTGTGGCCAGGTCTGCACCAGCCAGGGCGTGCCTGGTGTCAGCAGGGAGCCTGGTCTCAGCAGGGAGCCTGGTGTCAGCAGGGAGCCTGGTCTCCGCAGGGAGCCTGGTGTCAGCAGGGAGCCTGGTGTCAGCAGGGAGCCTGGTGTCAGCAGGGAGCCTGGTGTCAGCAGGGAGCCTGGTGTCAGCAGGGAGCCTGGTCTCAGCAGGGAGCCTGGTGTCAGCAGGGAGCCTGGTCTCAGCAGGGAGCCTGGTGTCAGCAGGGAGCCTGGTGTCAGCAGGGAGCTTGGTGTCAGCAGGGAGCCTGGTCTCAGCAGGGAGCCTGGTCTCAGCAGGGAGCCTGGTCTCAGCAGGGAGCCTGGTCTCAGCAGGGAGCCTGGTCTCAGCAGGGAGCTTGGTGTCAGCAGGGAGCCTGGTCTCAGCAGGGAGCCTGGTCTCAGCAGGGAGCCTGGTGTCAGCAGGGAGCCTGGTGTCATCAGGGAGCCTGGTCTCAGCAGGGAGCCTGGTGTCATCAGGGAGCCTGGTCTCAGCAGGGAACCTGGTCTCAGCAGGGAGCCTGGTCTCAGCAGGGAGCCTGGTCTCAGCAGGGAGCCTGGTCTCAGCAGGGAGCCTGGTCTCAGCAGGGAGCTTGGTGTCAGCAGGGAGCCTGGTCTCAGCAGGGAGCCTGGTCTCAGCAGGGAGCCTGGTCTCAGCAGGGAGCCTGGTCTCAGCAGGGAGCCTGGTGTCATCAGGCAGCCTGGTCTCAGCAGGGAGCCTGGTGTCAGCAGGGAGCCTGGTCTCAGCAGGGAGCCTGGTCTCAGCAGGGAGCCTGGTGTCAGCAGGGAGCCTGGTGTCAGCAGGGAGCCTGGTGTCAGCAGGGAGCCTGGTGTCAGCAGGGAGCCTGGTCTCAGCAGGGAGCCTGGTGTCAGCAGGGAGCCTGGTCTCAGCAGGGAGCCTGGTGTCAGCAGGGAGCCTGGTGTCAGCAGGGAGCCTGGTGTCATCAGAGAGCCTGGTCTCAGCAGGGAGCCTGGTGTCATCAGGGAGCCTGGTCTCAGCAGGGAACCTGGTCTCAGCAGGGAGCCTGGTCTCAGCAGGGAGCCTGGTCTCAGCAGGGAGCCTGGTATCAGCAGGGAGCCTGGTGTCAGCAGGGAGCCTGGTGTCAGCAGGGAGCCTGGTGTCAGCAGGGAGCCTGGTGTCATCAGGGAGCCTGGTGTCATCAGGGAACCTGGTCTCAGCAGGGAGCCTGGTCTCAGCAGGGAGCCTGGTCTCAGCAGGGAGCCTGGTGTCAGCAGGGAGCCTGGTGTCAGCAGGGAGCCTGGTGTCAGCAGGGAGCCTGGTGTCAGCAGGGAGCCTGGACAGTGTCCGTGTGGGTGACGAGCCGACGACCATTGATAGAAAGCAACAAAAACAACAACAGCAGGAGCAGCAGCAGCAGCAGGAGCTGTAGACCACCGCGGGGGCTGCCACTAAGCCGGAGTCGGGATGATCGGGGTCAGGGGTCAAAATACACCGGGGAGTGGGGAGGGGGTGGAGTGGTGATGTGGATTGGCATGGGGGGGGGGTACTGTAAGGGGGTCCACCCCAAAGCGCCTGGCTTTGTGGGGGGGGGGGGGTAAGTTTGTGGGTCAGGTGAGGGTGGGGGGCTGTGTGTGATGAGTGTGATACGTGTGTGTGCGTGGTGTTGCTGTGTGGTTCTGTGTTGCAGGGAACGGTGGTGATGGTGGTGCGGTGTTGGTGGTGGTGCGGTGCTGGTGGGTGATGGGGGGTATTGGTGGTGGTGCGGTGTTGGTGGTGATGGGGGTGGGGAGCGGTGTTGGTGGTGGTGCGGTGTTGGTGGTGGTAGGTTATGGGGGGGCGGTGGTGATGGAGGGTGTTGGTGGTGGTGCGGTGTTGGTGGGTGATGGGGGGGGCGGTGGTGGTGGTGATGGGGGGGTGTTGGTGGTGGTGCGGTGTTGGTGGTGGTGGGTGATGGGGGGGTGTTGGTGGTGGTGCGGTGTTGGTGGTGCTGGGTGATGGGGCGTGGGGAGCGGTGTCCCACGTACGTGTGCCGCGTGCACGTGCAGCGTGCCCCCCCCCGCGAGCCGCGTCCCGTGCAGCGCCGAGCGCGCTCGCGCCGCCGCCTCGGGGCTCGCAAACTGCACCGCGACGCGGGGGGGGGGGCGCCCCCCCCCGCTCCTCCTCCTCCTCCTCCGCCCCCCTCTCCTCCTCTGCCCCCCGCTCCTCCCCCTGCTCCGCCTGCACGCGGGGCCACGCCACGCGGCCTCCCTGCGCTCCGAACAGCGCGACGAGCTCAGCCTGCACAAAGACAAAGGTGCCCCTTGTAGCCTTGAGCAGACTTTAGGGCCAAGTGCTGTAAGCGAGTGCCCATTACGTGTGTGGGGCGGCGTTTGAGGGGGTGGTGGAGCCCCCAAAGACCCCCCCCCCACGTATAGCCTGAACCAGAGGTGGGACAAAGTCATTGTTATGCAAGTCCAAGTCGAGTCGCAAGTCATCAAATTCATGACTCGAGTCTGACTCGAGTCCAAGTCACATGACTCGAGTCCACATCTCATAGGTGGGACAAAGTCATTGTTATGCAAGTCCAAGTCGAGTCGCAAGTCATCAAATTCATGACTCGAGTCTGACTCGAGTCCAAGTCACATGACTCGAGTCCACACCTCTGGCCTGAACAGACCGCTGTTTGCGAGCACCTATTAAGGTCGGAACGGTACACGAGGGGGTGGGTGACCAGCACCACGCACGGCCGCCTTTGTGATACCAGCGACGATGTTTACACACCGCAACAGGTTCTCATTTGAGGCCGAGTCGACCTAGGGGAGGCCTAGGACCGCTTTAGATAATCGTCCCACTGGCCAGTAAGTGCCACTAAAACTCCATCATCACGAAGCGCCACTGATTATAACTCACCACACACACACTCACACACTCATGTTCCCATCACTAACTAAACATTACTAATTAGTCGCCATTCCTAATCACCGCGAACCACTGGGCACCGCCCATAACCATGAATCACAAACCACCGTTCAACATACAATTGCGTACGCGTGTTGAACTTCTTTCGCACCGTACATAGCCAACCGTGCTCATCGGAGGTGCGAGACAAGGACGACAAACTCAAGACAAAAAGCAGCTCTAAAGAAGTTCGTTTTCAATCGAGATCCTCTCAATCTTATCGGCGGCACATGGTCGGTTTGGAGCGGTGGCGCAGTCATTAGCGCACTCCTCTCCAACACCGGCGACCCGAGTTCGATTCCCAGCCATGGCCCTCAATGAGTGGCGAGCGATGCCAGGTGGCGGTGGTGGCAGTGGTGGTGGCGGCGGTGGTGGTGGCGGCGGTGGTGGTGGTGGTGGTGGCGGTGGTGGCGGCGGTGGTGGCGGTGGTGGCGGCGGTGGTGGCGGCGGTGGTGGCGGTGGTGGTGGTGGTGATGGTGGTGGTGGTGGCGGTGATGGCGGTGGTGGCGGTGGTGGCGGTGGTGGCTGTGGTGGTGGTGGTGATGGTGGCGGCGGTGGTGGCGGTGGTGGCGGTGGTGGTGGCTACACTTCTGCTGCTGCACGTGGCTGCTGGCTGTGATCTCGCACTGTGGAGGCAGCAGCAACAGCGAGGGTTGGTGGATCACCGCCACGCAAATATCGCCAATCTGCCTTCCCTGGCTCGGGCAGGAGAAAGCAGTCGAGCAAGTGGACTGATCGCCATCGGTTTCCGTCTGTACGGGGATAGAGCGTTGCCCCCTCTCGCAAGGCGTGGTCTTTCTCCGAATGCTCTTCTTTCCTGCCACGCGCACGAACCGCTCACGCATTGGCCAGAAACGTCTTAGAGTGACGATCTAACGGTGATAAATAATTCACATGAAGTGTATTGTATCTGAAATATGAACTGATCCTGACTTGCCACCAACCTCCCGACGGCTCCACCTATCCGTGCTGACCAGGGTGCTGAAGTGAAACCACCCCCGCTGGAGACAGACACGCGTGGAGAGGCTCTCATCCAGCAGTGGATTGACAAGGCAGCTGTCGATTTCACCCATCGGCTGCGGTGTTCACTTCTCATGTGGCGGTTGCTCTTGCTCCGATGTCTCTTTACTTCACAGCGGTTCGTCACCGTTGCCTCTGTCCTCATGTTGGTGAGCCAGGCCACTGTTGGCAAATGAGACTCGAACCAAGCACCCATTTAAGGCTGAGTCGACCTAGGCGATTCTCAACTTCAAGTTCTCATTTTTATTTCGTCCATATCAGCCACGCCCCAGAATCTAACTCATCTTCGACGCGCAGTGCGCTAACGACTGCGCCGCCAGACACGCACACAAAGACAAGAGGCAAAACTTGCCCCGTGTTGGGACAAAGTGCTGTTAGCGAGCACCTATTAAGGCCAGCACGGCATATGAGGGTGCAGTCCTCTGTGAGAGCGGGAGAAGCTCCTGTGCTATCTTGAAGAGGCAGCAGCGCACATCTACCAAGGAGGGACGTGTGGCTGCACCTCAGAGAGCTCTACATCCTCCCTGACCTGTCCAGTGTGCCGCAGAGGATTCCGGGCTCGGAGTGGCCTGTTCAGCCATCTGCGCACTCATCAAAACCCAACAAAATGACAAACGTGCCATGGTCATCATCAACTATGATGGACGAACGAGAGAGAGAGGGGGGAGGGTGGCCAACACCACGCCCGGCTGCCTTTGTCTTCCCAGTTTCTGACCTTTACCCACCGTTCACCAGGTACTCATTTTAAGGCCGAGCCGACCTAGGGAAGACTCAGGACCGGTGCAGATATTCGTCACCGATATCGGCAGCGAGCGGGAATCGAACTCGGGTCGCGCGGCGCGCCGGTTAGCGCAGTGCGCTAGAGACGCGCCACCAGAGACGCGCGCACACGTCACTCCGCCGTGAGCGGACCAGCCAAGGTCACTCGCAAGAGCCCTTCGCTAATTGACGTGCGCTCCGGGACCGTTTCCCGTTCGCGGCTCCGACTGCTGCTGAGCGAGCGGTCGATCGTCCCTGCGAGGGGCAGAGCAAGATCGCAACAATGACGGCGATGACGACGATGACGACGATTCCAAAGCATCCAGCAAAGCCACGCAGAGTCCTCACAGACTCCTCTTTGAGGAGGGTCCTGCCACGTTGGGGCCTTTTGGCCGATCACGTTAGAGAGGGTGTCGTGTTGCACCGTGTGAGAGGAAACTGGAAAATCCGCTTTAAAAAACAACCCATAACCCTTAAAATGATCCATAACGCTAGCCCTAATCCTAACTCCAACCCTATATCCCAACTCGAACCCTAATTCTAACCCTAACTCTGGCCTTGACCATAACTCTACCCTCTACCCAGGGATACATTTCAGTCGAGTCTGTCTGGGTCAGTGCGCCAAATAACATCTCCAGCACCCAGCACACCACATCCAGTATACGTCTCGCTGTGGGGCTGCGGTGGGTACGTCTACCAGTCACGTGCCACTCGCTCCAGCAGTGCCCACAACGACCCGGGAGATATTCCGCGAGACGTTAAAATTGCCGCCGTGCGATATTTTATTTCGCGCAAACCGCATCTCACAACGGAGGTGCGGGGTAAAGCCACGGCCGACAAGGACGAGCGGGACAGCAGCCGGAGCCAGCGCTACCGACGATTGCCCAGGCGCTGGGGTCTGCCAACCAGTAATGGGGAGAAAAACTTGCGATGTGACTGATTACAGTCATCACAATTGAGCAATTTTTGCGGAGTTTCAGTTTCATGTATTTGGTATAGCCCTGTGAGCCATTCGGCTCTTGAATCGGGTGCAACCGCAACAAACAAAAACATGAACAAGAAAACATCTTAAAGTGACTATGTGCAAACAGAAATACAGGAAAAGACAGCAAAATATTCCACAAAAAGCACCGTACAACAACGCTGTGTGCAAAAATCCCAGTGGGATGCAAGTCAAACAACAACAACAACCACAAGACAACTTAGATTAAAGCCATCAGTCTAACTCCGTACAAACAAACATGGCCAAACAAAAAAGCGTTTTCGAAATCACCAAAATAAAGCCATAAAAGCAACGTAACAGTGATCATGGGAACTGTGACAAAGTGGCAAAGTTGAAACAATGACGCCGGCACGCTATGGCCTACTCTCGCGAAGGATGCCGCCGGATCTTTAACGTCCGCTGCGAGGCACGCGGTGTGTTTATGTTTGACGCAAACCCGCAGTATTAATCGGGGCGGCCGCTGGATTCGAACCTTGAACATTTGCAACAAGCGGCGGACGCGCTACCGCTAGGCCATGGCGTGGCCCCTTACAAGCCCTGCCTGTCTATACACCTACCCTATAACAATTCCCGATACTACTACTCCACACCACTAACTCTATACCCCCACCCTATTACCCTGCCTTATACTACCCCACAGCACCCACCCTATACTCCTACCCAAAACCCTACCTCTTACTACCCCACACCACTAACCCTATACCCTTACCCTATAACCTTTCCCTATACTACCCCATACCACTAATCCTTTACCCTTACCCTATAACCTTTCCTTATACTACCCCATACCACTAATCCTTTACCCTTACCCTATAACCTTTCCTTATACTACCCCATACCACTAATCCTTTACCCCCACCCTATCACCCTTCCCTATACTACCCCACACCACTAACCCTATACCCCCACCCTATCACCCTTCCCTATACTACCCCATACCACTAACCCTATACCCTACCCTATCACCCTTCCCTATACTTCCCCACACCACTAACCCTATACCCCCACCCTATCACCCTTCCCTATACTTCCCCACACCACTAACCCTATACCCCCACCCTATCACCCTTCCCTATACTACCCCATACCACTAACCCTATACCCCCACCCTATCACCCTTCCCTATACTTCCCCACACCACTAACCCTATACCCCCACCCTATCACCCTTCCCTATACTACCCGATACCACTAACCCTATACCCCCACCCTATCACCCTTCCCTATACTACCCCATACCACTAACCCTATACCCCCACCCTATCACCCTTCCCTATACTACCCCACACCACTAACCCTATACCCCCACCCTAAAACCCTTCCCTATACTTCCCCACACCACTAACCCTATACCCCCACCCTAAAACCCTTCCCTATACTACCCGATACCACTAACCCTATACCCCCACCCTATCACCCTTCCCTATACTACCCCATACCACTAACCCTATACCCCTACCCTATCACCCTTCCCTATACTACCCCATACCACTAACCCTATACCCTACCCTATCACCCTTCCCTATATTCCGTTACACAACTAACCTGAAGCCTGTGCCCCGACATCTATCCTTGTCTCTACCCCCAACGTCCACGTGCTTTTCCAACACCCCCTCCCCCCACTCCCATGGGGTCTCTGTGGGGTCCCCGCGGGGTCCCCGTGAGGCCCGGGGTCTCTCCCCACCTCCTCCTCGAGCCGCGTCTGTGTTGTTTCTATCGCCATTCACGGAGACCCCACTTGGGGGAGGTGAGTCGCGGAGCGAGTGGACGGGAAGCTGCCTCATTCATCCGCGAGTCGATCCACGGTGTCAGATCTACACAGACTCAGAGGTTCATCGACTCACATAGAGACCCATAAGGCTCACATAGAGACCCATAACCTCACATACAGACCGTATACTCGCATAGAGTCGGTAGCCTCACATAGAGACCTATAACCTCACATAGAGACCCATAACCTCACATACAGACCGTATACTCGCATAGAGACCTATAGACTCGCATGAAGACCCAAAGACTCACATAGAGACCTATAACCTCACATAGAGACCTATACTCACATAGAGACCTATAGACTCGCATGAAGACCCAAAGACTCACATAGAGACCGTAGCCTCACATAGAGACCTATAACCTCACATAGAGACCTATACTCACATAGAGACCCATAGACTCGCATGAAGACCCAAAGACTCACATAGAGACCGTAGCCTCACATAGAGACCTATAACCTCACATAGAGACCCATACTCACATAGAGACCTATAGACTCGCATGAAGACCCAAAGACTCACATAGAGACCGTAGCCTCACATAGAGACCTATAACCTCACATAGAGACCTATACTCACATAGAGACCCATAGACTCGCATGAAGACCCAAATACCCACATAGAGACCCATATACTCGTATAAGACTCACATAGAGACCGTGGCCTCACATAGAGACCATAGACTCACACAGAGACCTATAGACTCACATAGACGTATAGACTCACACTGAGACCCATACACTCACCCAGAGACCCATAGACACACACACAGATCCAGATTCACATTAAGACCCATACACTCACATATAGACTCATATGCTTATACAGAGACCCATAGATTTATCCAGAGACTTACAGGCTCACATAAAGACCCATAGACTCACACAGAGACCCATACACTCACCCAGAGACCCATAAACACACACAGAGATCCAGACTCACATTGAGACCCATACACTCACATAGAGACCCATATGCTTATACAGAGACCCATATACTTATCCAGAGACTTGCAGGCTCACATAAAGACCCATAGACTCACACATAGACCAATAGACTCACACACAGAGATGCAAAGGCTCGCATGTAAATCATTGGACTCACACGGAGTAAAATGCGATCACCACTGCGTCACCGCTCCACCCAGACACCCCGTCGCAACCGTACAGCACCCGCACTCTTTCCATTGAGCGGGGCCGCATTGCTGAGATAAAATGTCCTCACTAATGACATCGGATAATCCAGCAGCGTTGTCAAAAATATATTTGTTATTGGATTGTTTTGCTGCACACAAGAAAGAACAAAGGGGCGCTCAAGGACGTTGGGCGGTTAATAATAATAACCGCACGCGACTAAAGGGCCGTCCATAAATGACGTCACACACCTGGGGGGGGGGAGTCAGGCATTTGTGACGATGTGTGATGAGGGGGGGGGGGGCGTTTGAGAAATGTGACGTCACATCAAAATGCGCAACTTTAAATATATATAGACAACACGTTCTACTTAATTAAATAGACGTTTTAATAAATGTTTTATCCTACAACATCAGAGTGCAGCGCCACATTAAATACGCACTACAATGACAATAGTTTAAAGCGATTTGAAGCATGTTTAGTTTTTCTTTAGGTGGGGGGGGGGGGGAGCAGAACTTTGTGACGTCATATTTGAGGGGGGGGGAGTCTGACTTTTTGTGACGCCGTGTGACGAGGGGGGGTGGGGGTCAATAATCGTCCAAAATCGCGTGACGTCATTTATGGACGGCCCCTTACCGCCCGGGCCCATCGTGTACCCGATGCCTCCTCGTTGATGAGGGGGTCGGGGGGGGCAGAGATAATATAGGGAGCCGCAGCGTCGGTTTCAACAACTCCCCGCCTGCTGATGAGACCCAGAAGGTTGAAAACGACTCACAGCTTTGCCCACTTAGACAGAGACTGCTACTGCTGCTGTTGCTGTTGCTGCTGTTGCTGCTGCTGCTGTTGCTGCTGCTGCTGTTGCTGCTGCTGCTGCTGTTGCTGCTGCTGTTGCTGCTGCTGCTGTTGCTGCTGCTGCTGTTGCTGCTACTGCTGTTGCTGTTGCTGCTGCTGTTGCTGCTGCTGTTGCTGCTGCTGTTGCTGCTGCTGCTGTTGCTGCTGCTGCTGTTGCTGTTGCTGCTGTTGCTGCTGCTGCTGTTGCTGCTGCTGCTGTTGCTGCTGCTGTTGCTGCTGCTGTTGCTGCTGCTGCTGTTGCTGCTACTGCTGTTGCTGTTGCTGCTGTTGCTGCTGCTGCTGTTGCTGCTGCTGCTGTTGCTGCTGCTGCTGTTGCTGCTGCTGCTGCTGTTGCTGCTGCTGCTGTTGCTGCTGCTGCTGCTGCTGCTGTTGCTGCTGCTGCTGTTGCTGCTGCTGCTGTTGCTGCTGCTGCTGCTGTTGCTGCTGCTGCTGTTGCTGCTGCTGCTGCTGTTGCTGCTGCTGCTGTTGCTGCTGCTGCTGTTGCTGCTGCTGCTGCTGTTGCTGCTGCTGCTGTTGCTGCTGCTGCTGCTGCTGTTGCTGCTGCTGTTGCTGCTGCTGCGGCGGGATAATATTGGCTTGGAAAGCCACTTAGGGACCGATAATTGAATTGACAGCTATAATGCGCATTTCCACCCGTGCACCCAATGTGCCCCGTGTATGGAAATGAGGAAATAAACAGAACCTGCAGGGTGAACGGACAGCACTAGGAGAGGGGGGGAGGACATACTCTTAGGTTGTTTCGGTAAAGTCGCGTAGATAAAAAATAAATAATACAAGATAAATAATACAAATAATAGAAGAAATACTAAATCACGACGTTTCGGAGGCAACACAAGCTTCCGTCTTCAGGTGGAACCGTCACAGCACGATCGCTGTATCAAGTATTATTATTATTCTATTATTTATATTATTTCTATTTTATTCTTTATTTTTTACCTACGTGACTTTACCGAAAAAAGCAAAGAGTATGAACCCTTGCAGTCACGAAAGCTTCACATCTAGGGTAGAGGACAGTTTATAGAGCCGAGTTTTCAAGACGGGACTTACACATATCCAACGACTCTGAGTGTCGTATTAGCAAATACAAAGCGTCCCACAGCTTGGAAGCAGCACTGCCAAAAGCCCACTCAGCCCGGGGACAGAGCCCTGACCTTGGAGTCCTTCACAGAAGGCGATTCGAACATCTCCGGGACCTCGTTTGGTCGTGTTGTGTGCATGTATGTTGAACTTCTTTCGCACCGTACGTAGCCAACAGTGCTTATCGGAGGTGCGGGTAATGACAACAGGCTGAAGGTACTGAATGAGTTCTAAAGACATTAGTTTTTAATCTAGATGTGAAAGTGCATAGCCACAGTGGTTCACTAATATCAGAAGGAAGAGCGTTCCAGACCGCCGCAGAAGCGCATCTGTTGGCCAACCAACAAAAGCCGCTGCTGCTCCTGCTGCTGCTGCTGCTGCTGCTGCTCCTGCTGCTGCTACTGCTGCCCCTGCTGCTGCTGCTGCTGCTGCTCCTGCTGCTGCTACTGCTGCTCCTGCTGCTACTGCTGCTGCTACTGCTGCTGCTACTGCTGCTCCTGCTGCTCCTGCTGCTGCAAGGATGAGCGGAGTTGGCGTGATGATGGTTGTTAGCTGCTTGACGAGGTGAGCGGCGTGGTTCAGTCACGTGTGCGTGCCCTTAGTGCTGCGTGTACTGAGCGCGACCTCTGTCACGTGTGCGTGCCCTTAGTGCTGCGTGTACTGAGCGTGACCTCTGTCACGTGTGCGTGCCCTTAGTGCTGCGTGTACTGAGCGCGACCTCTGTCACGTGTGCGAGACCTTAGTGCTGCGTGTACTGAGCGTGACCTCTGTCACGTGTGCGTGCCCTTAGTGCTGCGTGTACTGAGCGTGACCTCTGTCACGTGTGCGAGACCTTAGTGCTGCGTGTACTGAGCGTGACCTCTGTCACGTGTGCGTGCCCTTAGTGCTGCGTGTACTGAGCGTGACCTCTGTCACGTGTGCGAGCCCTTAGTGCTGCGTGTACTGAGCGTGACCTCTGTCACGTGTGCGAGACCTTAGTGCTGCGTGTACTGAGCGCGACCTCTGTCACGTGTGCGAGACCTTAGTGCTGCGTGTACTGAGCGGCGTGCTGCGTGAGCGTGAACGAGCAGGGCCCTGATGGTGGCTCAGCTGCCCTCCCAGGACTGGAGGACCGGTGACTGCAATCTACGAGAGACGCGCAGGGAGCGGTGACGCGGCCTGTAGCGGTTCGGCTCCCGCGGCCGCCCCGATTAATAATGCGTGGTGTAATCACCCAACAACAACGATTCGCCCCGTCTGCTTCAAAGATCCTGTGACATCATTCACAGGAGTCGCCCTTTGTGGGTGGCTTCAGCGGCGTGGGTCCGTAATTACCAAATTGGAACAATTAGACCGCACACCACTCCGCGGGGTTACGGACAGTAGCCATCATCATCATCGTCATCATCGTCATCGTCGTCGCTCCCTTACTGAGAACACTTTGCAGGACCCCGCTGAAGGCAGAGCCACTCCCTGGCTTCCTGTGGCGGTGGCTTGGGGAGGCCTCCATCCAGCAGCGGATTTGTCAAGGTGGTGAGAGCCTTCGACACTTCACGTGACCTCAACGTGCACCTGGCCTGGCACAGGCGCCGTGCTGATGGCGAGTGGCGGGGTATTGGTAGTATCACTATTATTGGTGATAGTGGCGCTGACGATGATGATATTGTGGAATCTGGCACCAGGAAGGAAGCAACAGCGAGCGAGTCGTGTGGCAGCGGTCGCAAACGGGTTTTGATTCCTTACCCGTACCCGTACCCGGCCGCACCAGGGTCGCAAACGGGTACCCGTACCCGGCCGTACCCGTACCCTACCCGTACCCGGCCGGGTACGGGTAGGGTACGGGTATCGGGTACCTGATTGCGACCTCTGGGATGAAGCCATGTTGCAGGCGCGGGTGGGTTGATTCTAGGAACTTGAATTGTGAGAAGAGACAAGACGTTGGGAAATGAGTGACAAACGGTGACTCACCAGTGACTCATGGCCTACCCGTACCCGTACCCGGCCGCACCAGGGTCGCAAACGGGTACCCGTACCCGGCCGGGTACGGCTAGCCGGGTATCGGGTAGGGTACGGGTATCGGGTACCCGGTTGCGACCTCTATCGTGTGGGCATGACCCCCCCCACCACCTTCTCCAAAGCCTGCCTCGCAGTGGGGGTGGGCCACATGGGTGGATGGAGAGGTGGGGGTGGCGCTGTTGTTTATTGTGGAGTGGAAAACTCCCCCCCCCACCCCCCTTGTCGTCTCTGCCCCCCGTGGGCTGTGGGGGTCTCCGTGGCGATGCCGGGAGGGATGACGTGGAGGAGGGGGGTGGGGGAGCGAGAGAAACATAAAACAGCCACGCTAAGCACTGCGCCACCGCTCCCACTAGCCCTAGACTCGGCACGGGCTAGGAGGTGGACATCACCCCCAGACGTGTCCTGGTGGTGGATCGGGTGCTGGGTGGGGCTGTGCCCCCCACCCACCACCACCACCACCACACACACACGCATAACGATAGATAATTATACCAATTAGCGAGAGGGAGGGGTGGGGAGAGCGGCTCAATTAGCGATGTGTGGGGGTGGTGGTGGGGGCGGCCCAGCCCGCTGCTGCTGCTGCCGTCTCGTCTGCCCTCGGGTAGAGGCCTACGAGTGGAGAGACCCCTTCAGAGGCCACAGCAATGTCGTGAGCCGTTGCAGCGCTGCGCTTTGCCCTCTACACACACGCGGAGCTCTCTCCCCGTCTCTCCTGCCTTGGGCTCCAGTTGCACCGTGCGTTGCCCGTAGACACACGCACACACACACGTGCACACGTGCACACGTGCACACACACGTGCACACGTGCACACACACACATACACGTGCATACACACACGTACGTATACACGTGTGTATACGTACGTGTGTGTGTCCACGTACACGTGTGTTGGCACAGTAGCGGGCACGGGTGGTGCATCAGCCAGTCATCTCGGTCATCTCGGTCAGTCGACCCGTGGCACCTGCTGGGTTTGCCCCGTGACCTCCTGTGGCCTCAAGGTGCACATAGCCTGGCACAAGCGCCGTGGTGACGTCACCGCCACTTAGTGGCGAATGTCGGTTGTTGTTGTGTATACGCACACCCGTGGTGGTGGTGATGGTGGTGATGGTGGTGGTGGTGATGGTGGTGCTGGTGGTGCTGATGGTGGTGCTGCTGGTGGTGCTGGTGGTGCTGATGGTGGTGGTGGTGATGATGGTGCTGGTGGTGGTGGTGATGGTGCTGGTGGTGGTGATGGTGGTGAATGTGAGCGGGTGGTTGATTCACCGCCCGTGGTGGTGGTGGTGCTGGTGCTGGTGGTGGTGATGGTGGTGGTGATGGTGGTGGTGGTGATGGTGGTGCTGGTGGCGATGGTGGTGGTGGTGCTGGTGGTGGTGCTGATGGTGGTGGTGGTGGTGCTGGTGGTGGTGGTGCTGGTGGTGATGGTGCTGGTGAATGTGAGCGTGGTGGTGAATGTGAGCGTGGTGGTGAATGTGAGCGTGGTGGTTGTGGCGGTGGTGAATGTGAGCGTGGTGGTGAATGTGAGCGTGGTGGTTGATCCACCACCCGTGGTGGTGGTGCTGGTGATGGTGGTGCTGCTGGTGCTGGTGGTGCTGGTGCTAGTGGTGGTGCTGGTGGTGCTGCTGGTGCTGGTGGTGGGTGAATGTGAGCGTGGTGGTGGTGGTGCTGGTGGTGCTGGTGGTGCTGCTGGTGCTAGTGGTGGTGCTGGTGGTGCTGGTGCTAGTGGTGCTGCTGCTGGTGGAGGTGAATGTGAGCGCGGTGGTTGCTCCACCGCCGTGTTACCTGCGCGTCCTCGCCCAGGGGTCCCGCGTGCGCGAAGTCGGCGACGAGAACGGCGCTCGACTCGCAGCCCCCGCGCCGCGCGGGCATCGCGGGGGGCCGGGGAGACGCGGCCAGGGCCGGCACGGGGACAGGAGCACACCAGCTCTTGACGATGCTGCTGCTGATGATGATGCTGCTG
>NW_027614903.1:0-18811 GCF_965212315.1 Lampetra planeri | reverse complement strand
TCGGTGTAGGTGGGCGTGGTCTCACACAGACACACAGACAAAGCTACCCCCAGGTAGCCTCTAGCAGGGCTGTAGGGGCAAGTGCTGTCACACAGACACAGACAAAGCTACCCCCAGGTAGCCTCTAGCAGGGCTGTAGGGGCAAGTGCTGTCACACAGACACAGACAAAGCTACCCCCAGGTAGCCTCTAGCAGGGCTGTAGGGGCAAGTGCTGTCACACAGACACACAGACAAAGCTACCCCCAGGTAGCCTCTAGCAGGGCTGTAGGGGCAAGTGCTGTTACACAGACACACAGACAAAGCTACCCCCAGGTAGCCTCTAGCAGGGCTGTAGGGGCAAGTGCTGTTACACAGACACACAGACAAAGCTACCCCCAGGTAGCCTCTAGCAGGGCTGTAGGGGCAAGTGCTGCTACACAGACACACAGACAAAGCTACCCCCAGGTAGCCTCTAGCAGGGCTGTAGGGGCAAGTGCTCTTACACAGACACACAGACAAAGCTACCCCCAGGTAGCCTCGAGCAGGGCTGTAGGGGCAAGTGCTGTCACACAGACACAGACAAAGCTACCCCAGGTAGCCTCTGGCACGGCTGTAGGGGCAAGTCGTATTAGTTTAGAGTGCTAAACTGAACGATGTTTATCTTATTGGGTGTCAGGCCCTTCTGAGGTCAGTAGCTCTTCGTTCATCATACGTGCTGATAGATAGCTCAGCCACGTGGTGATATCATCATCATCACCATCATCACGTGGACATTCATAGACAGACCCACAGAGACCAATAGAGACCCACAGAGACCCACAGAGATCCACACTCATAGAGACCCACAGAGACCCACAGAGACCCACAGAGACCCATAGAGACCCACACTCACAGAGACCCACGGAGATCTCACAGAGACACACAGAGACCCACAGAGACCCACACTCATAGAGACCCACAGAGACCCACACTCATAGAGACCCACAGAGACACACAGAGACACACAGAGACACACAGACACTCACAGAGACCCACAGAGAACCACAGAGACCCACAGAGACCCACAGACACTCACAGAGAACCACAGAGACCCACAGAGACCCACATACACTCACAGAGACCCACAGAGACCCACAGAGAACCACAGAGACCCACAGACACTCACAGAGACACACAGACGACACTCACAGAGACGCACAGAAACCCACAGACACTCACAGAGACCCACAGAGACCCACAGAGAACCACAGAGACCCACAGACGCTCACAGAGACACACAGACGACACTCACAGAGACGCACAGAAACCCACAGACACTCACAGAGACCCAGACCACTTTAAACTGCGCGGTGATGTTGATTCTACATGTGGAGTAGACCCCGAAGACAAATTCCCGCAGAGACCACAACGGGGAGAGAGAGACACACACACAGACTCCAAATATACAGCAGCAGCAGTAACAGGCAATGTCAAGGTCACGGGATAAAACCCACGACCTCCTGTATACAAGGCGAGGTAGTCAACATCTCCCAGGGTCTGGAATCGAACCCACGACTTCCTATATACCAGGCGAGGTAGTCAACATCTCTACTGAGAGAGAGACGCAAACTACAAATATACAGCAGCAGTAGTAGCAGGCATTGTCAAGGTCACCATCACAACCATCAACACCACCATCACCACCATCACCACCATCACCATGACCATCACCACCATTACCATTACCACCACCATTACCACTACCATCACCACTACCATCACCACTACCATCACCATCACCACTACCATCACCACCACCCACACCACCACCACCATCACCACCATCACAACCATCACCACCACCACCACCATCACCACCATCACAACCATCACCACCACCATCACAATCACCACCACGATCACCACCACCACCATCACCACCACCACCACCATCACCACCACCACCACCATTATCACCACCACCCCCATCACCACCACCATTACCACCACGATCATCACCACCACCATCACCATCACCACCACCATCACCACCACCATCACCACCACCACCACCATCACCACCACCATCATCACCACCATCACCACCATCACCATCACCACAATTACCACCATCACCAACACCACCATCACCACCACCACCATCTCCAACATCATCACCACCATCACCACCATCACCACCACCACCATCACCACCATCACCACCACCATCACTTCCATCACCACCATTATCATCACCACCATCACCACCATCACCATCACCACGATCACCACCATCACCACCATCACCACCACCACCACCACCATCGCTTCCATCACCACCATCATCACCACCACCATCATCACCATAACAGTCCCATCACCACCATCATCACCACCACCACCACCACCCCATCACCACCACCACCATCTCCAACATCATCACCACCATTACCACCACGATCACCACGACCATCTCCAACACCATCACCACCATCACCACCACCACCACTGCCATCACCACCATCACCACCACCGCTCACACGAGGCAACTGTTTTGAGGTTGAGCCGACCTAGGGGAGGCCCACGCGTGTTAATGGTGGCCGCTACCTCCCTCCCATCACTAAGCAGTGAGGGATACAAAGGTGGCCGGGAAAGGGGGCCTCAAGCCAGGCTGCTGCTGCTAAGAGCACTTGCCCCTACGTCACTGTGTGAGCTACACGGGGGAGTTTTGTCTTCGTGAGTGGGTGGGTGAGTGGGTTGGTGAGTGGGTGGGTGAGTGGGTGGGTGGGTGAGTGGGTGAGTGGGTGAGTGATTGGGTGGGTGAGTGAGTGGGGTGGGTGAGTGAGTGAGTGGGTTGGTCAATGAGTGGGTGAGTGGGTGGGTTAAAAATAAGTGGGTGAGTGGGTGAGTAGGTGAGTGGGTGAGTGAGTGGGTGAGTGGGTGGGTGAGTGAGTGAATGGGTGGGTGAGTGGGTGAGTGAGTGGGTGAGTGAGTGGGTGAGTGGGTGGGTGCGTGAGTGAGTGGGTGAGTGAGTGAGTGAGTGAGTGGGTGGGTGAGTGAGTGTGTGAGTGGGTGAGTGAGTGAGTGGGTGGGTGGGTGGATGAGTGAGTGGGTGAGTGAGTGGGTGAGTGAGTGAGTGGGTGAGTGGGTGGGTGAGTGGCTTGGTCAGTGAGTAAATGGGTGGGTGAGTGAGTGGGTGAGTGAGTGGGTGAGTGGGTGGGTGGGTGGATGAGTGAGTGGGTGAGTGGGTGAGTGAGTGAGTGGGTGAGTGAGTGGGTGGGTGAGTGAGTGGGTTGGTCAGTGAGTAAATGGGTGGGTGAGTGAGTGGGTGAGTGAGTGGGTGAGTGGGTGAGTGAGTAGGTGGGTGAGTGAGTGAGTAGGTGAATGAATGAGTGGATGAGTGAGTGGGTGAGTGGGTGAGTGAGTGGGTGGGTGAGTGGGTGAGTGGGTGGGTGAGTGGGTGAGTAGGTGGGTGAGTGGGTGGGTGAGTGGGTGACGTGGCTTGGAGTTTATGAATAATTCATCTGATGTTGATTAATTAATGATGTCATGTGGAACATTAATTAATGTATAATGAGGCTGACATGAGAGACACGGGGAGAGAAACACAGAGGGAGACACGGGGAGAGACACGGGGAGACACGGGGAGGGACACGGGGAGAGAGACACAGAGGGAGACACGGGGAGACAGGGGAAAGAGACACGGTGAGAGACACAGAGAGAGAGAGACACGGGGAGGGAGACACGGGGGGAGAGACAGAGGGAGAGAGACACGGGGAGAGATACACGGTGAGAGACACAGGGAGAGAGAGAGAGACACGGGGAGAGAGAGACACGGAGAGAGACACGGGGAGAGAGACACAGAGGGAGACACGGGGAGGGAGACACGGGGAGGGAGACACGGGGAGGGAGACACGGGGAGAGACACAGAGGGAGACACGGAGAGTGAGACACGGGGAGAGACACAGAGGGAGACACGGGGAGACAGGGGAGAGAGACACGGGGGGAGACACGAGGAGACAGACACAGAGGGAGACACAGAGAGACACAGGGGGAGAGAGACACAGAGAGAGACAGAGGGAGACACAGAGAGACACGGGGAGAGACACAGGGGGAGACACATAGGGAGACACAGGGGGAGACACTGGGAGAGACACAGGGAGACACACAGGGAGACACGGGGGGAGACACGGGGAGACACAGGGAGACACGGGGAGAGAGACACGAGGAGGGAGACACGGGCAGACAGTCACGTGACACTGCGACAAAATTGTCTGGGACGTGGCCCCGCCCCCAGCCCCATAGCCCCGCCCCCATCTCTCCCCAGCTTCCTAGCCCCGCCCCCAGTCCCTCCTGGCCACGCCCCCAGCCTCTCCCAGCCCCCCCCAGCCCCACCCGCCCGAAATCTCCTTCCTCACCCCGAGCCCCCGTTAGCCCCGCCCCCTGGTCCCCCCTAGCCCCGCCCCTAGCCCCTCCTTGCCCCACCCCAGTCCCCCCCTTAGCCCCGCCCCCATTCCCAAAGCCCCGCCTGGCCCCCTCCAACCCCTCCCCCTGGTCCCCCTAGCCCCTCCCCCTGGTCCCCCTAGCCCCTCCCCCTGGTCCCCCCTAGCCCCGCCTTTAGTCTCCCAAGCCCCGCCCCCAGCCCCCCCGTAGCCCCGCCTCTAGTCTCCCAAGCCCCGCCCCCAGCCCCCCGTAGCCCCGCCCCCAGCTCCCCCCGTAGCCCCGCCTCTAGTCCCCCAAGCCCCTCCCCCTGGTCCCCCCTAGCCCCTCCCCCAGCTCCCCAGTAGCCCCGCCCCCAGCCCCTCCAACCCCCCCCCCCTCCACTCAGTAACAGACGCAATGAACTCGTCCACCTACACTCCACCCCCCCACTCAGTAACAGACGCAATGAACTCGTCCTTTGACACTCACCCCCCGCACTCACTCAGTAACAGACGCAATGAACTCGTCCACCTACACTCACCCTCCCCACTCACTCAGTAACAGACGCAATGAACTCGTCCTTTGACACTCGCCCTCCCCACTCACTCAGTAACAGACGCAATGAACTCGTCCTTCGACACTCACCCTCCCCACTCACTCAGTAACAGACGCAATGAACTCGTCCACCTACACTCCACCCCCCCACTCAGTAACAGACGCAATGAACTCGTCCTTTGACACTCACCCCCCTCACTCACTCAGTAACAGACGCAATGAACTCGTCCTTCGACACTCACCCTCCCCACTCACTCAGTAACAGACGCAATGAACTCGTCCTTTGACACTCACCCCCAACACTCACTCAGTAACAGACGCAATGAACTCGTCCTTTGACACTCACCCCCCTCACTCACTCAGTAACAGACGCAATGAACTCGTCCTTTGACACTCACCCCCTCCACTCACTCAGTAACAGACGCAATGAACTCGTCCTTTGACACTCACCCTCCCCACTCACTCAGTAACAGACGCAATGAACTCGTCCTTTGACACTCACCCCCCCCACTCACTCAGTAACAGACGCAATGAACTCGTCCTTTGACACTCACCCCCTCCACTCACTCAGTAACAGACGCAATGAACTCGTCCTTTGACACTCACCCTCCCCACTCACTCAGTAACAGACGCAATGAACTCGTCCTTTGACACTCACCCCCTCCACTCACTCAGTAACAGACGCAATGAACTCGTCCTTTGACACTCACCCTCCCCACTCACTCAGTAACAGACGCAATGAACTCGTCCTTTGACACTCACCCTCCCCACTCACTCAGTAACAGACGCAATGAACTCGTCCTTTGACACTCACCCCCCCCCACTCACTCAGTAACAGACGCAATGAACTCGTCCTTTGACACTCACCCTCCCCACTCACTCAGTAACAGACGCAATGAACTCGTCCTTTGACACTCACCCTCCTCACTCACTCAGTAACAGACGCAATGAACTCGTCCTTTGACACTCACCCCCCCCACTCACTCAGTAACAGACGCAATGAACTCGTCCTTTGACACTCACCCCCCTCCACTCACTCAGTAACAGACGCAATGAACTCGTCCTTTGACACTCACCCTCCCCACTCACTCAGTAACAGACGCAATGAACTCGTCCTTTGACACTCACCCCCCCCCACTCACTCAGTAACAGACGCAATGAACTCGTCCTTTGACACTCACCCCCTCCACTCACTCAGTAACAGACGCAATGAACTCGTCCTTTGACACTCACCCTCCTCACTCACTCAGTAACAGACGCAATGAACTCGTCCTTTGACACTCACCCCCCCCCACTCACTCAGTAACAGACGCAATGAACTCGTCCTTTGACACTCACCCCCTCCACTCACTCAGTAACAGACGCAATGAACTCGTCCTTTGACACTCACCCTCCCCACTCACTCAGTAACAGACGCAATGAACTCGTCCTTTGACACTCACCCCCTCCACTCACTCAGTAACAGACGCAATGAACTCGTCCTTTGACACTCACCCTCCCCACTCACTCAGTAACAGACGCAATGAACTCGTCCTTTGACACTCACCCCCCCCCACTCACTCAGTAACAGACGCAATGAACTCGTCCACCTACACTCCACCACCCCACTCACTCAGTAACAGACGCAATGAACTCGTCCTTTGACACTCACCCCCCTCACTCACTCAGTAACAGACGCAATGAACTCGTCCTTCGACACTCACCCCCCTCCACTCACTCAGTAACAGACGCAATGAACTCGTCCTTTGACACCCCCCCACCACTCACTCAGTAACAGACGCAATGAACTCGTCCTTTGACACTCACCCTCCCCACTCACTCAGTAACAGACGCAATGAACTCGTCCTTTGACACTCACCCCCCTCACTCACTCAGTAACAGACGCATTGAACTCGTCCTTTGACACTCACCCCCCTCACTCACTCAGTAACAGACGCAATGAACTCGTCCTTCGACACTCACCCCCCCCACTCACTCACTCAGTAACAGACGCAATGAACTCGTCCTTTGACACTCACCCTCCCCACTCACTCAGTAACAGACGCAATGAACTCGTCCTTTGACACTCCACCACTCAATAACAGACGCAATGAACTCGTCCTTTGACACTCACCCCCTCCCCTCACTCAGTAACAGACGCAATGAACTCGTCCTTTGACACTCACCCTCCCCACTCACTCAGTAACAGACGCAATTAACTCGTCCTTCGACACTCACCCTCCCCACTCACTCAGTAACAGACGCAATGAACTCGTCCTTTGACACTCACCCCCCTCACTCACTCCGTAACAGACGCAATGAACTCGTCCTATGACACTCACCCCCCTCACTCACTCAGTAACAGACGCATTGAACTCGTCCTTTGACACTCACCCCCCCTCACTCACTCAGTAACAGACGCAATGAACTCGTCCTTTGACACTCCACCCTCCCCACTCACTCAGTAACAGACGCAATGAACTCGTCCTTTGACACTCATCCCACCCACTCACTCAGTAACAGACGCAATGAACTCATCCTTTGACACTCACCCCCTCCACTCACTCAGTCACAGACGCAATGAACTCGTCCTTTGACACTCACCCCCCCCCACTCACTCAGTAACAGACGCAATGAACTCGTCCTTCGACACTCACCCCCCTCACTCACTCAGTAACAGACGCAATGAACTCGTCCTTTGACACTCACCCTCCCCACTCACTCAGTAACAGACGCAATGAACTCGTCCTTTGACACTCACCCCCCTCACTCACTCAGTAACAGACGCAATGAACTCGCCCTTTGACACTCACCCCCCCTCACACAGTAACAGACGCAATGAACTCGTCCTTTGACACTCCACCACTCAGTAACAGACGCAATGAACTCGTCCTTTGACACTCACCCCCCCTCCACTCACTCAGTAACAGACGCAATAAACTCGTCCTTTGACACTCACCCCCTCCACTCACTCAGTAACAGACGCAATGAACTCGTCCTTTGACACTCACCCCCCTCACTCACTCAGTAACAGACGCAATGAACTCGTCCTTCGACACTCACCCCCCCCCCACTCACTCACTCAGTAACAGACGCAATGAACTCGTCCTTCGACACTCACCCCCCCCCCCCACTCACTCACTCAGTAACAGACGCAATGAACTCGTCCTTTGACACTCACCCCACCCACTCACTCAGTAACAGACGCAATGAACTCGTCCTTTGACACTCACCCCCCGCACTCACTCAGTAACAGACGCAATGAACTCGTCCTTTGACACTCACCCTCCCCACTCACTCAGTAACAGACGCAATGAACTCGTCCTTTGACACTCACCCCCCCGCACTCACTCAGTAACAGACGCAATGAACTCATCCTTTGACACTCACCCCTCCCACTCACTCAGTAACAGACGCAATGAACTCGTCCTTCGACACTCACCCTCCCCACTCACTCAGTAACAGACGCAATGAACTCGTCCTTTGACACTCACCCTCCCCACTCACTCAGTAACAGACGCAATGAACTCGTCCTTTGACACTCACCCCCCTCACTCACTCAGTAACAGACGCAATGAACTCGCCCTTTGACACTCACCCCCCCTCACTCACTCAGTAACAGACGCAATGAACTCGTCCTTTGACACTCACCCTCCCCACTCACTCAGTAACAGACGCAATGAACTCGTCCACCTACACTCCACCCCCCCACTCAGTAACAGACGCAATGAACTCGTCCTTTGACACTCACCCCCTCCACTCACTCAGTAACAGACGCAATGAACTCGTCCTTTGACACTCACCCCCTCCACTCACTCAGTAACAGACGCAATGAACTCGTCCTTTGACACTCACCCTCCCCACTCACTCAGTAACAGACGCAATGAACTCGTCCTTTGACACTCCACCCCCCCCCCACTCACTCAGTAACAGACGCAATGAACTCGCCCTTTGACACTCACCCCCTCACTCACTCAGTAACAGACGCAATGAACTCGTCCTTTGACACTCACCCCCTCCACTCACTCAGTAACAGACGCAATGAACTCGTCCACCTACACTCCACCACCCCACTCAATAACAGACGCAATGAACTCGTCCTTTGACACACACCCCCTCCACTCACTCAGTAACAGACGCAATGAACTCGTCCTTTGACACTCACCCCCCTCCACTCACTCAGTAACAGACGCAATGAACTCGTCCTTTGACACTCACCCCCCTCCCCTCACTCAGTAACAGACGCAATGAACTCGTCCTTTGACACTCACCCTCCCCACTCACTCAGTAACAGACGCAATGAACTCGTCCTTTGACACTCACCCCCCCTCACTCACTCAGTAACAGACGCAATGAACTCGTCCTTTGACACTCCACCCTCCCCACTCACTCAGTAACAGACGCAATGAACTCGTCCTTTGACACTCACCCTCCCCACTCACTCAGTAACAGACGCAATGAACTCGTCCTTCGACACTCACCCTCCCCACTCACTCAGTAACAGACGCAATGAACTCGTCCACCTACACTCACCCTCCCCACTCACTCAGTAACAGACGCAATGAACTCGTCCTTTGACACTCACCCTCCCCACTCACTCAGTAACAGACGCAATGAACTCGTCCTTTGACACTCACCCCCCTCACTCACTCAGTAACAGACGCAATGAACTCGTCCTTTGACACTCACCCTCCCCACTCACTCAGTAACAGACGCAATGAACTCGTCCTTTGACACTCCACCACTCAGTAACAGACGCAATGAACTCGTCCTTTGACACTCCACCACTCAGTAACAGACGCATTGAACTCGTCCTTCGACACTCGCCCTCCCCACTCACTCAGTAACAGACGCAATGAACTCGTCCTTTGACACTCGCCCTCCCCACTCACTCAGTAACAGACGCAATGAACTCGTCCTTTGACACTCCACCACTCAGTAACAGACGCAATGAACTCGTCCTTTGACACTCACCCCCCTCACTCACTCAGTAACAGACGCAATGAACTCGTCCTTTGACACTCCACCACTCAGTAACAGACGCAATGAACTCGTCCTTTGACACTCACCCCCCTCCACTCACTCAGTAACAGACGCAATAAACTCGTCCTTTGACACTCACCCCCTCCACTCACTCAGTAACAGACGCAATGAACTCGTCCTTTGACACTCACCCCCCTCACTCACTCAGTAACAGACGCAATGAACTCGTCCTTCGACACTCACCCCCCCCCACTCACTCACTCAGTAACAGACGCAATGAACTCGTCCTTCGACACTCACCCCACCCACTCACTCAGTAACAGACGCAATGAACTCGCCCTTTGACACTCACCCCCTCACTCACTCAGTAACAGACGCAATGAACTCGTCCTTTGACACTCACCCCCCTCCACTCACTCAGTAACAGACGCAATGAACTCGTCCACCTACACTCCACCACCCCACTCAGTAACAGACGCAATGAACTCGCCCTTTGACACTCACCCCCTCACTCACTCAGTAACAGACGCAATGAACTCGTCCTTTGACACTCACCCCCTCCACTCACTCAGTAACAGACGCAATGAACTCGTCCTTTGACACTCACCCCCTCCACTCACTCAGTAACAGACGCAATGAACTCATCCTTTGACACTCACCCCTCCCACTCACTCAGTAACAGACGCAATGAACTCGTCCTTTGACACTCACCCCTCCCACTCACTCAGTAACAGACGCAATGAACTCGTCCTTTGACACTCACCCTCCCCACTCACTCAGTAACAGACGCAATGAACTCGTCCTTCGACACTCACCCCCCCCCCACTCACTCAGTAACAGACGCAATGAACTCGTCCTTTGACACTCACCCCTCCCACTCACTCAGTAACAGACGCAATGAACTCGTCCTTTGACACTCACCCCCCTCACTCACTCAGTAACAGACGCAATGAACTCGTCCTTTGACACTCACCCCCCCTCACTCACTCAGTAACAGACGCAATGAACTCGTCCTTTGACATTCACCCCTCCCCACTCACTCAGTAACAGACGCAATGAACTCGTCCTTTGACACTCACCCCCCTCACTCACTCAGTAACAGACGCAATGAACTCGTCCTTTGACACTCACCCCCCAACACTCACTCAGTAACAGACGCAATGAACTCGTCCTTCGACACTCACCCTCCCCACTCACTCAGTAACAGACGCAATGAACTCGTCCTTCGACACTCACCCCCCCCACTCACTCACTCACTCACTCAGTAACAGACGCAATGAACTCGTCCTTTGACACTCACCCTCCCCACTCACTCAGTAACAGACGCAATGAACTCGTCCTTTGACACTCACCCCCCTCACTCACTCAGTAACAGACGCAATGAACTCGTCCTTTGACACTCACCCCCCTCACTCACTCAGTAACAGACGCAATGAACTCGTCCTTTGACACTCACCCCCCCTCCACTCACTCAGTAACAGACGCAATGAACTCATCCTTTGACACTCACCCCCCTCACTCACTCAGTAACAGACGCAATGAACTCGTCCTTTGACACTCGCCCTCCCCACTCACTCAGTAACAGACGCAATGAACTCGTCCTTCGACACTCACCCTCCCCACTCACTCAGTAACAGACGCAATGAACTCGTCCTTTGACACTCACCCCCCTCACTCACTCAGTAACAGACGCAATGAACTCGTCCTTTGACACTCACCCCCCTCACTCACTCAGTAACAGACGCAATGAACTCGTCCTTTGACACTCGCCCTCCCCACTCAGTAACAGACGCAATGAACTCGTCCTTCGACACTCACCCTCCCCACTCACTCAGTAACAGACGCAATGAACTCGTCCTTTGACACTCACCCTCCCCACTCACTCAGTAACAGACGCAATGAACTCGTCCTTTGACACTCACCCTCCCCACTCACTCAGTAACAGACGCAATGAACTCGTCCACCTACACTCCACCCCCCCACTCAGTAACAGACGCAATGAACTCGTCCTTTGACACTCACCCCCCTCCACTCACTCAGTAACAGACGCAATGAACTCGTCCTTTGACACTCACCCCCCTCCACTCACTCAGTAACAGACGCAATGAACTCGTCCTTTGACACTCACCCTCCCCACTCACTCAGTAACAGACGCAATGAACTCGTCCTTTGACACTCCACCCTCCCCACTCACTCAGTAACAGACGCAATGAACTCGTCCTTTGACACTCACCCCCCTCACTCACTCAGTAACAGACGCAATGAACTCGTCCTTTGACACTCACCCCCTCCACTCACTCAGTAACAGACGCAATGAACTCGTCCTTTGACACTCACCCCCTCCACTCACTCAGTAACAGACGCAATGAACTCGTCCTTTGACACTCACCCTCCCCACTCACTCACTCAGTAACAGACGCATTGAACTCGTCCTTTGACACTCACCCCCCTCCACTCACTCAGTAACAGACGCAATGAACTCGTCCTTTGACACTCACCCCCTCCACTCACTCAGTAACAGACGCAATGAACTCGTCCTTTGACACTCACCCCCCTCACTCAGTAACAGACGCATTGAAATAGTCCACCTACACTCACCCCCCCACCACTCAGTAACAGACGCATTGAACTCGTCCTTTGACACTCCACCACTCAGTAACAGACGCAATGAACTCGTCCATCCAACTTGCCACACCTATCCCACCACCCCCCCCACTACCAATGAGAGAATTAATAGACTCATCCCCCCCACCCCCCCCCCCCCACTTCTCCCCCCCCCCAATTCTACCCCCCCCCACTTCCCCCCCCCATCAATGACAGACTTAATGGATTCGTCCACCCCTCCCACCTTCCCCCCCACCCACCTCCCCCCACCTTCCTCCCACCCCCCCACTCCCCAAATCTCCCCCCACCAATGACAGACTTAATGGATTCGTCGACCCCCTCCCACCTTCCCCCCCCCCCACCCATCTACTCCCCCCCCCCCACCTTCCCACCACCTCCCCCCACCTTCCCCCCCACCCCATCTACCCCCCCTACCCTCCCCCCTTCTCCCCCCACCTCCCCCCATCTACCCCCCACCTTCCCACCCCCACCTTCCCACCTTCCCCCACCCTCCACCGGTCACGTGGTCCCCCCACCTTCCCCCCCACCCACCTCCCCCCATCTACCTCCCCTCCACCTTCCCCCCCCCCACCTCCCCCCACCCCCCTACCCCCCCACCGGTCACGTGGTCCCCCCCCCACTATAAAAGTCGCCGCCGTTCAACGTTCGTCTCTTCTCGCTCCGACCACCCACCAGTTCGTGGTGGTGGTGGTGGTACAGCAACAAGCATCGAGCAGCGGAGAAGCCTGACACTCCTCTATAGAGAGAGATAAAAGAAAGAGCTAAGGGAGAGCTAAGGGAGAGCTAAGGGAGAGCTAAGGGAGAGATAAGAGAGAAGAGGGGAAATTGTTAAAATAAAAAAAAAATAAAAAAATTTTGTCTCCGTAAAATCCGTCAAGGATCTTTCTCGCCCCCCATCGCCCGTTCTGCCGTCATCATGGGGAAGGGGGTGAGTTGATGGCATCAGCATCAGCAGCACCACCATCATCATCAGCATCATTGTCATCATCATCATCAGCATCATCAGCTGTAGCATTATCAGCAGCAGCATTAGCTGCTGCGTCATCGTCATCACCAGCACCACCATCATCATCAGCATCATTATCATCATCAGCACCATTATCAGCATCAGCATCATCAGCTGTAGCATCATCAGCAGCTGCGTCATCATCAGCACCATTATCATCAGCATCACCAGCACCACCATCATCAGCATCATCATCAGCATCATCCGCAGCAGCATCAGCAGCATCATCAGCAGCATTATCATCATCAGTATCATCAGCTGTAGCATCAGCAGCAGCATCATCATCACCAGCACCACCATCAGCAGCTGCGTCATCGTCATCATCATCATCATCAGCAGCAGCATCAGCTGCAGCATCATCAGCATCATCAGCTGTAGCATTATCAGCAGCATCAGCTGCTGCGTCATCGTCATCATCAGCTGCAGCAGCATCATCAGCAGCAGCAGCATCAGCAGCTGCGTCATCATCATCAGCAGCACCATCATCAGCAGCTGCGTCATCGTCATCATCAGCTGCAGCATCATCAGCATCATCAGCTGTAGCATTATCAGCAGCAGCATCATCATCCGCAGCTGCGTCATCGTCATCATCAGCATCAGCAGCATCACCAGCACCATCATCAGCACCATCATCATCAGCAGCACCATCATCATCAGCATCAGCACCAACACCATCAACATCAACGGCAGCAGCATCAGTAGAATCATCATCAGTGGCATCATCATCGGCACCATCATCAGCAGCAGCAATGTCATCAGCAGCATCATCATCGGCACCATCATCAGCAGCAGCAGCAGAATCAGCAGCAGCAGGATCATTCACCAATGTCATCTCAATGTCACCACCATCATCACCATCATCACCATCGCCATTACCACCCATCATCACCATCACCATTACCCACCACCATCACCACCATCATCAGCACCTCGACCATCACCACCATCACCATCACCACCATCACCACCATTACCATCATTACCATCGTCTTCATCACCATCATCATCATCGCCACCATAATCACCATCACCACGGTCATCACCATCATCATCACCACCACCATCACCACCGTCATCGTCATCACCATCACCACCATCATCACCACCATCATAACCATCACCACCATCATCACCACCACCATCGTCATAACCATCACCACCATCATCACCACGACCATCACCACCACGACCATCACCACCATCACCACTATCATCACCACGACCATCACCACCACGACCATCACCACCATCATCACCATCATCATCACCACTACCACCATCACCACCACGAACCATCACCACCATCACCATCATCACCACCATCACCACCATCACCCATCACCACCATCATCATCATCATCACCACCACTATTCACTGCGTCACGTGACTGCCACGCTGGGCCCGCCTCTGCAGCGAGTTATGTCATCAGCTCGAGCGCATACGCAGCATCATCAGCATCATCAGCATCAGCACCATCATCATCATCAGCATCATCATCATCAGCATCATTATCATCAGCATTATTATCATCATCATTATCATCATCAGCACCATCACCATCATCAGCTCATCATCAGCATCATTATCATCATCATCATCAGCACCATCATCATCATCAGCACCATCATCATCATCAGCATCATCATCAGCATCATTATCATCAGCATCATTATCATCAGCATTATTATCATCATCATTATCATCATCAGCACCATCACCATCATCAGCATCATCATCAGCATTATTATCATCATCATCAGCATCATCAGCACCATCATCATCATCATCAGCATCATTATCATCATCATCATCAGCACCATCATCATCATCAGCACCATCATCATCATCAGCACATCATCATCAGCACCATCACATCATCAGCATCATTATCATCATCAGCATCATTATTATCATCAGCACCATCATCATCATCAGCATCCATTATCATCATCAGCACCATCATCATCATCAGCATCATCATTATCATCATCAGCATCATTATCATCATCAGCACCATTATTATCATCAGCACCATCATCATCATCAGCATCATTATCATCATCAGCACCATCATCAGCATCAGCATCATTATCATCATCAGCATCATTATCATCATCAGCACCATTATTATCATCAGCACCATCATCATCATCAGCATCATTATCATCATCAGCACCATTATTATCATCAGCACCATCATTATCATCAGCACCATCATCAGCATCAGCATCATTATCATCATCAGCACCATCATCAGCATCAGCATCATTATCATCATCAGCATCATTATCATCATCAGCACCATTATTATCATCAGCACCATCATTATCATCATCAGCATCATTATCATCATCAGCACCATCATCAGCATCAGCATCATTATCATCATCAGCACCATCATCAGCATCAGCATCATTATCATCATCAGCATCATTATCATCATCAGCACCATCATCATCATCAGCACCATCATCATCATCAGCACCATCATCATCATCAGCAGCACCATTATTATCATCAGAACCATCATCAGCACCATTATCATCATCAGCACCATCATCAGCATCATCATCATCATCAGCACCATCATTATCATCAGCATTATTATCATCATCATCAGCACCATTATTATCATCAGCACCATCATCATCATCAGCACCATCATCATCATTATCATCATCAGCATCATCATCATCAGCATCATTATCATCATCAGCACCATCATCATCAGCAGCATCATCATAATCAGCAGCAGCATCATCATCATCATAAGCAGAAGCGTTGTATTTAGAGTCTACCTCCCCTGGTCTACGGGAGGTCGTGGGTTCGATCCCAGACCCTGTGAGATGTTGACTACCTCGCCTGATCTACAGGAGGTCGTGGGTTCGATCCCTGACCCTGTGAGATGTTGACTACCTCGCCTGATCTACAGGAGGTCGTGGGTTCGATCCCTGACCCTGTGAGATGTTGACTACCTCGCCTGATCTACAGGAGGTCGTGGGTTCGATCCCTGACCCTGTGAGATGTTGACTACCTCGCCTGATCTACAGGAGGTCGTGGGTTCGATCCCTGACCCTGTGAGATGTTGACTACCTCGCCTGATCTACAGGAGGTCGTGGGTTCGATCCCTGACCCTGTGAGATGTTGACTACCTCGCCTGATATACAGGAGGTCGTGGGTTCGATCCCTGACCCTGTGAGATGTTGACTACCTCGCTTGATCTACAGGAGGTCGTGGGTTCGATCCCTGACCCTGTGAGATGTTGACTACCTCGCCTGATCTACAGAGGTCGTGGGTTCGATCCCTGACCCTGTGAGATGTTGACTACCTCGCCTGATCTACAGGAGGTCGTGGGTTCGATCCCTGACCCTGTGAGATGTTGACTACCTCGCCTGATATACAGGAGGTCGTGGGTTCGATCCCCTGACCCTGTGAGATGTTGACTACCTCGCCTGATCTACAGGAGGTCGTGGGTTCGATCCCTGACCCTGTGAGATGTTGACTACCTCGCCTGATCTACAGGAGGTCGTGGGTTCGATCCCTGACCCTATGAGATGTTGACTACCTCGCCTGATCTACAGGAGGGACATGGGTTCGATCCCTGACCCTGTGAGATGTTGACTACCTCGCCTGGTATGCAGGAGGTCGTGGGTTCGATTCCAGACACAGGGAGATGTTGACTACCTCGCCTGATATACAGGAGGCCGTGGGTTCGATCCCAGACCATTATAGATGTTGACTACCTCGCCTGGTCTGCAGGAGGTCGTGGGTTCGATCCCTGATCTTGATGAGATATTGACTACCTCGCCTGGTCTACAGGAGGCCGTGGGTTCGATACCTGACCCTAAGGAGATGTTGACTACCTCGCCTGGTCTACAGGAGATCGTGGGTTCGATCCCTGACCATTATAGATGTTGACTACCTCGCCTGGTATGCAGGAGGTCGTGGGTTCGATCCCGTGACCCTGACATTGCCTGCTACTGCTGCTGTATATTTGCTCGTCTGTATCTTTCTCCCCACGGGTTTCTGTGGATCTCCATGGGTCTCTGTTTATCTGTGGGTCTCCAGGAATATCAATGGGTATTTATGTAGCTGTGGGTCTCTGTGAGTGTCTGTGGGTCTCTGTGGGTCTCTGTGAGTCTCTGTGGGTTTCTGTGAGTGTCTGTGGGTCTCTGTGGGTCCTCTGTGGGTCTCTGTGAGTGTCTGTGGGTCTATGTGGGTCTCTGTGGGTCTGTGGGTGTCTGTGGGTCTCTGTGAGTGTCGGTGGGTCTCTGTGGGTCTCTGTGAGTGTCTGTGAGTTTCTGTGGGTCTCTGTGAGTGTCTGTGGGTCTCTGTGAGTGTCTGTGGGTCTATGTGGGTCTGTCAGTATCTGTGGGTGTCTGTGGGTGTCTGTAGGTCTCTGTGGGTCTCCGTTGGTCTCTCTGGGTGTTTGTGGGTGTCTGTAGGTCTCTGTGGGTCTCCGTGGGTCTCTCTGGGTGTCTGTGAGTGTCTGTGGGTCTCTGTGGGTCTCTGTGAGTGTCTGTGAGTGTCTGTGAGTTTCTGTAGGTCTCTGTGGGTCTTTGTGGGTGTCTGTGGTTGTCTGTGGGTGTATGTGGGTCGCTGTAAGTATGAGTGTCTGTGGGTCTCTGTGTCTCTATTTCTCTGTGCCACGTGCTAAATTATTGATGGTAAGGGGAGAGGGAATGAATAATTGAGAGTGGAGGCAAAGGGGGGGCATTACTAAATAAACACTGAGAGACACGGGGAGAGAGAGAAAGACACGGGGAGAGAGAGAAAGACACGGGGAGAGGAGAGAGAGAGACACGGGGAGAGAGAGAGACACGGGGAGAGAGAGAGACACGGGGAGAGAGAGAGACACGGGGGAGAGAGAGAGACACACGGGGGGAGAGAGAGACACGGCGGGAGAGAGACACGGGGATAAAGACACGGGGTGAGAGAGACACGGGGAGAGAGAGACACGGGGAGAGAGAAACACGGGGGGGGGGGGGGAGAGACACGGGGAGAGAGAGAGAGAGACACGGGGTGAGAGAGACACGGGGAGAGAGAGACACGGGGAGAGAGAGACACGGGGGGGGAGAGAGAGAGAGAGACGGGGGGGGGAGAGAGACACGGGGGGGGGAGACACGGGGGGAGAGAGAGAGACACGGGGAAAGAGAGAGAGACACGGGGGAGAGACACGGGGGAGAGACACGGGGAGAGAGACACGGGGAGAGAGAGAGACACGGGGAGAGAGAGAGACACGGGGAGAGAGAGAGACACGGGGAGAGAGAGAGACACGGGG
>NW_027614902.1:0-18828 GCF_965212315.1 Lampetra planeri | reverse complement strand
TCAGCACTTTGGTGAGTGATGGTTCTCCTTTAAGGGGAAGAGCAAACAAGAAGTCAATCTCCCTTTTTCTGCCTCCTCCTGTCTTTCTTTCTCCCTCCACAGTGCTTAGCTTGCTCTTCGGCCTGCCTCTCGTCGACACATAATCTATTTGTGCTAATTTCATGTTGCTTCCTGCCCACTTCCCCTGTGAATAAGTCATTCACCATGCCTACCCACAGTAGTCTCTCCCTCTCTGTGCCGTAAGTATCTATTTACAGCGGTGCTCTGCATTTCAGCCCATTTGTAATCAGCAATCGGCATTAGTCATCGTGTGGGAGAATGCCGTGTTTGTGGGACAGACTAAGTGATTGGTCTGGATAACTTAGGCCATCTGTTCACATCTATACAAACCTGTGGCTCTCAGGAAATGACCCAGAGCTTTTGGAAGTGTTGTGTGACAATGAGGCTATTGCAGATAGGATAGAAGGTGAAGGTGAAGATGGGTCAGGTGTATCAATTTAGTGTCATGAACTGTTGATTTATTTTCATCAAAGTCTGCAGCTGTTCTGATTGTTCAGTGGCACCAGAATGGGACAGATGGTGATAATGACCAGATTGATAAGTTAGTCGTGTGGGGTAGTAATAGTTTTCCAAGCAACGAACAGGGAAGTTGCTGAAGCAACAGCAGCTTTACTTGTTGTCCGTGGGAATGTTTTTAACGTGTTTTTTTGTTTGTTAGCTAACAACTAGCGCAACAATCGGTTGTTCCGACCTCTGCTGTGAACTCACCCAGAAATTACGTTTAAAAAAAAAAAGACGTCACCACATAATGCACCATCAGTGACACACAAGTATATTTTTCTTGACTTCTCAGATTTAAATGTTGGATCACACTGATAAGAACAAATTACAACTGTGTTCCAGGCAACCGCGACAAATTGAGAGATCGCTTCTTAATCTGTTAATTGAGCAGTAGATTTAATAAACATAGTTAGTTATAGAGTACGCATCATTAGAGCTGCGACTAAGGAGCTGAATTGCGCAGTTCAGTCCCGCTATTGACCAGAATTGCTGCCTTCCACCGCTGCTTATTAGCACAAACTGTATAACTATAATATTGTGTTGTCCATATTAATCTTGACAAGGGCATGTTGAAGTGTGTGTCATGCTGAGGCATTTTGTGAATGGAGAGTTGAGGTGAGGTTAAATAGCGTGAGTCAGTGCTTTGGCTTACGCCCACATCTCCAGCATCTCCGCTTGTGTACTGAGGAAAATGTCTCGTGTTTATTCCTGCTGTGTTTTCAGTCAGCGCAGTCTGAAGCTCTGCCCTTTCTGGGAGAAGGAAGGATACTCGTATAGGCTGGTTTAATGGCTGGTGATCTCGAGGTTCCTCCTTTAGTTTTCTGATTTGAACGTGTGGTTTTGAAAGCTTAGATGAGATGAGAGAAACCAGCAGAAGCAGCTGCTGAAGTCTACATGAGACACTGGAAGCAGGTGATGTCACTGAGCGAGTGTTCTGCTTGTGAGCACTAAGGAACCTTCATTAATCTCAGTGTGACATTTAAGCACTTCTCACATCTCTACTTCTTCTGACAGAACCGATCGAGCTCAATGAACCACTCAGACGTTCCCTTCAGGCCTTTTTTTTTTTTTTTTTTGCAGAATCCACCACCTTTGTCTCTTCCTTCCCCCGTTTCTATCAACACCTACAGAACCTGTCGCTCCTGACTTCTGTCCAGGCCGTTTCTCCACCTGTCTGCCTTTGAACCCTCGCTCCGTCTGTGGCGGACACCCTCCCTACTCGAGACCACAACGAGCTCAAACAAAATTTTTATCAGTCAGGACTCATCCTGCTTCTATTATGCTGCTTGATAAGGATCTTTGAAATGCATGCATAAGTAATGCTGTTTGAACAATAGAGCACTGAGCTACAGAGAAGCGCGGTGAGGAAGCAATATCCCAGCAGAAAATAGCTTCGATCATGATATATTAGTTCCGTTTGTCCCAAAGGAGTTTGCCATTGCTCTAACTAGCTGTAACATCTTGTTGTAATGGACCAGCTGCTTTATCGTCTCCAAAAATTTGATATACACAATAGCAGATATTCTGCTTTTGTGTTAAGTATTTCTAGGTATTTCTTGCTTCATGATGCATTATTAATATACACCTCTGCCCTCCTCCCATCTGCAATTAGCTGGATATCCCAAATGCCTCACCAACCCTAAGCAACACCCATGTGAACCACACACCAGTAGAGAGAATACGAGTAGAAATACATGAATATTTGAGTGGAGGAGGAGTGTGACAAAGTGAGCTCCCTCTCTCTTTCAGCAGTAAAACCCTGCACCTGTATCTAGCGTCATGTGCAGAATCATCTCCACACGGCCGCTGGTGTCGTTGGAGCATCGCTGCCACGCGCTCTTTGGCAAACGACAAAATGGGGCATGATGCATGGTGATGACATTTTCTGTCAGTCCAGCTGGGGTGAAGATGCTTAGTGAGTGCTCATGTACACGAGTGCACACGTTTGCTGGTGATTTTCTTGAAATAGCACCTACAGTATATCGCCTCAGGGTCACGTCACTCCCAATTTTTAAGCATTCGATAATTGATACTAATCATGTAATGTTATTTTATAATTTAAAGCTCCAAACGGAATATTATCTGCATGACTGACTGAATATGGAACTGATGTTTGCGTTTGAATGCCAAAAAGCACAACTAGAACCTGATAATACACTGCATTAGTATAATAGTATAATACCTGTCACATCTCTTATGCTCAGTTATGTAAAATAATCAGACAGTGAAACTAACCCTTGGCATAAACAAGACAGCAAATGAAGCTGAGGTGATTTGTTTTAATCACAGAGAACATGTCCTGTATGTATCCTGTACATGTACGTATGTTTGTTTACTGTTTTTTTCAAATAGCTTACTCAGGATATTACTACTGTTCGTGCTTAAATGAGATTATAAGCAGTAAAGGACCAGATGAAATGCAAATTCACCACATATGCTGTGTGTCAAACAGCTGTACTTTGTGGTCGGTCACAAATGTTATCAACCAGAATTCATTCTAGATTTTAAAGATATATTGGATTTAAATCCGATGAGAGATTCCGATGAGAATTGCCATTTCTTCATTTTTTTTGTCCAAGTTCAGTGGTTATAGAGGTGTGACGATCTGCAGATCATTGTTACCCTGCTCTTCATGTATCTGACACAAACACATGAGATACAATTCCAAATTTGTGACGGTGCCGTGAGCTGCTCACGCATGCACTTCGGAACGTGAAGCCATGAAAGAACGTGATCGTCGGAGAGAGGGAGAGGAAAGAACTATGTATCAATTATGTTTGGATTTAGCAATCACGGACATCTGTCAGAGAATATTTTTATTTCTCCTGACTGTATGCGAATGTGAATGTCAGGTGGCTTTTAATCTGAGCTACCTCATTCTTCACACCTTTTTGGAACCCTTGTCTTCCCCGACACTGTTTACCATTTATGGGATGAAAGAAGGAGGGATTTTCAATGCTTTGCTGAGTCGCCTCTTTCCACAGGCAATCCAGCTTAAAGCTATTGTACTGTACTATCATAATATTTCATTTTTTAATATGCAGAACACAAGTGTTTGCCTCCAGTTCTGTCCCCGCCTGATTGGATTTTGCTACAAAAGCAGTATTTTAAAGAGCAGACTGCCTATAGAAATCTGTGGGGAGTTGTTTGTGGAAGAAAAGGCAAAAAATGTTTCTATAATATTCAAGATATACTGGTGATTTTAGAAGAAATGTTGCTGAGGTGAAAAAAAAAACTCACACATTTTTTTTCCCCCATTTTTTTTGTACTTCTTATGACACAAGATATTAATAATGTACTTTAAGCCATCTTGAATTATTTTTCATGAGGTTTTCATTTTCTGGGAGGTTATGTAAGATTTTACCAAAGTGCATATATTATTGTTATTATTATTATTATTATGTTGTGCATGTATCGTGTACTAAAACTAGTACTACGAGTAGTAGTATTAGATAGGAACAGGACACCCATATGTGTGACTGTTGGATGGAGTAAAATAACTCCACTGAAGGTACACCTTCATGCTTTAGTCCTACAGTTACTTGTTGATGGCAATCATGTCAATGTTTCCCAGCGACACTGCGATAAAAATCCAGCACACCCGAAAGATGAATGTACAAATAAATGTAAGTGATAAGCCTCCATGTCACTGACACTGAACACACAGAAGCAGCACCAGCCAATCCCTCACTATTTATCACAGGCCGGAGGAATCGAGCGAGACCAGAGATACGAAGACCAAAGCGACAAGTGACATGAAGATTTTATCAGCAAAGCGGAGGACAGGAGGCGCAGCGTTGCAACAAATCCCTTCCCTGTTTGCAGGGATGAAGAACCAGTTATTTTCACTTCAGAAGATGGAGTTTACGCTTCAGACTGATACAGTATTAGTTGTTGTCCCAGTGTACGCTGGCCGTGCTGTCAATGTAGATTTTATTTACTGCACCCACTACTATTTTGTCTGTGACTGGGAGACCGCACTGTGTGTGTGTGTGTGTGTGTGTGTGTGTGTGTTTCTGAAACATATCCTCTAAATGTATGCATCCCACATTTTCTTCCATAGCTCCAATTCAGCTTGGCTTACACACACACATACACACACACACACACACACACACACACACCATGCATATGATGCATATGACGCACGTTTGTTTACTACGGTGTGACTGTTCAACTACTTAACTCTTATTTCGATCTCACTCCTCAATGAACTGTCGTATCTGAGTCGCATACGATGCTAATTTCCTGTTTTGAAGGGTTTCGGTCTCCTTTGCTGAAGAACACATTCAACATTCATGTGGTGACCCATTTCATTAATGGAGAGGCTTTTTCAACGTCTCCTCTCCCCATCTTTGTCATCTGCACTCGACCTTCTAATGGGCCCTCCTGTCAGGGTTTCATGAGTAATCCTCTCAATGACCTCTCCTTCGCTTGCAGCCCCCACCTCCTCTGACGTTTTAGTCATTAGTGAGCGGGTAACGCAGATGTTGGCAACGATTCCATTGTACGTTATCATAAAATATGTCATTTTCTTTTAGCAAAGTCTCAGCAAAACCCCAGGAGGTTTACATGTAGTGTACATGTAAAAGTATTTGGAAATTGGCTTTCAGCAGTGATTCATCGGAAAAATATGAAAATTCTGTCCTCAGCTCTGTGGAGCAGTGTCACTTTTTTCAGCTCATTGTTTCAGTTTGCAACAGAAATTTGTGAGTGAAAAGACCCCAAAAGTGACACTATGTGGCCCAGAACTAAACACAAATGGGTTAAATTATAGGTTGAGGATAAAAGTTGAGGTCTCCCCCTTGTAGCAGTATTTGTACCTATAGTATATGATCTACTATTATAATTTCAGGCTCTCCCTCTGAGTGTCTTAACTTGGTTACGACTTTTGTCGTCCATCTTCTCATCAGTCAAACAAACAATTATATGAACTGAGGTGACATGACTTGTCAGCGAAGAAAACATACTATTTCCCTTAATAACCTGAAACAGATGCATTTATAAATGAGGACAGTGTTTGTCACGAATCACTATACTGTTATACTGTTTCTGTTTATATCACACACACACAGACATGGCAAGATAAGCCTGCTTAAAGTGAGATTAATCTGCAGACCACCTGAAGTGATGAATAAAAAAACGCCTTGATAATGGGATCATTGAGTCATGAAAAGCGTTCCTGAGCAAGTTATCTTTTGCCGAGGCCAATGAATGTAGATGCTCGTTATGCGTGGCCATCCGACGGTGCATTAGCCCTCGAGCAGAACAGATGCGTACCATAGAGCAGCAGAGAAGAATAACAATCAAACAAAGGAAAAAAGTGATGCACTGAAATATCCAGACCTTTGCTCCTTTAGCATCATAATGGAACTTACTGGAGCATGGTGACTCAGTGGTGATGACGGCTGATGACAAAGGACACTTTGCGTCATATGACTCAGACACAGAGGCTGAAACAGATCAATGACGCTGCACAGTGGGATTTTTTTTTTTTTGTTAGATGTGACATGTCCAAAGAAAAATTTTATAATTTCCCATTCCTTAGTTTTTTGTTGCACTGATATAGAGATGGAAGAACAGCACATTCTTCTTCTGCCTTTACTAAAAGCGCAGACGGAAGATAATTACCCACGTTGCTTGTCTTGTAGAGAGAACTATAACATTCTGTATTTCATCGACGTCTCTGCTGTTTCTGATGGATCCTCCTCTCGTTAAAATGTTTCTCCAGCTGAATCTGAACTATGTCTGATTGTCAGTCATGTGTTGAAAATACTACTTTAAGTACTTGAAAACAAGTTTCAGTGGATGTTAAATGAATTAGAAAGGCTTGTGATATTTGTGATTGTTGATGTACAGAATGTGCACACAACGTATTCTACAATGACCATGACCTAAATGTAACCTGCTTACATGATACTGTAACAATGACAGATTAATAAATTTGCAAATACAATGTGCAGTTGAAATAATAATTGCAGATTTGTTATTTACTAAGCAGTGAACTGATTGATTTTACATTTTCATGCGCAGATGAACTTAAAACCTGTCATTGTGGGCTTGTGGTGTTGATGGACTAATGCTTTGCAGATGACGCTATGGCCTATGTGTAAGCACACACACACACACACACAAACCCTCCATCGAGCAGCTCTTAGCATCCTCATGCAGTTCTCATAAATCAGCAGACTCTTATTTAATTTGGTGGAAAAGGCTGTTCTGGAAAAGGCTATTTCTGGAAAACCACCAGCAATTAATGACCATTGTTCTACTGTAACAGACACTAAGAGAGCAAACACCTCTGCTATCTGGGAAACTGCCAACATTTTCTGAAATCACACCTGCTCCTTGGGCCCTGTGTGGTTTCACATTCTGCTCCAGACGTCCGTATTAAGTAACAAGGGAACAGTTTTTCATGGCTGGTCACATTTGCATGCAGGGATACGGGTTCCGCTTTGGGTGCTGGTAAATAGAGAAGACAATAGAAAAACAATTAAGATTTAGTCGTTCTTCTGGTTGTTGCTGTTTTAGACTCCCCCCGATCACATAAGACAACAGCTGCTGTTGTTAGTCCATTAAAAGTTGAAACAGACTGTATGATGTTGATACAGGTTGAATTCAAACTGCCCCCAAGATTGCTTCCCTACAGCAGTTTGAATGTCAAGTTGGTCCTCATAAGGATTTCTGTGCCCGTGCTCACGGACACACACAGAGGTCAAATACAGTCTAACCTCTAGTCTGCAGACAAGCTCCTGACCCAAACGGATCAATGCGCCGAGATCCTCAGGGAGTAACTTCCTTTAAGGCTCCAATCAGTGATGCCACTTATGAAATGACAAGATCACTTAATGTCACCAGTCGACCCGCAGGCCTGGTGATGGAGGTCGCTCAGCGCTGCGGCATGTTCTGTCACTAAGTCCATCGCCAGCAGTCTTTAGCTGAGAGCTGTATCACTGAGGCCCAGTGTGTCGATTCTATTGAGCCGGTGTGGCATGTCACAGCCAGTAAAGACCCCTTGATTGACTCCTGATTGGATAGCATGTCCAACTCCATACATTAGTAATGCTGAGGGTTCAATAGTAGGAAGGCAGACAGATTACAGCAGGCACATCTTACATTTGTCCCCTGCTGGGGGACAGAAGTTGATCTGAACTTGCAGGATTTTGAGCGGCGTCATAGAACAGTACTGGTGTTAAAAACTCAAAAGGTTGTTATATTTGTATGTGTATAAAGGAAGAAGAAATGCTCATTAGCTCTAATTTCCGGCCTAGTTCAGCAGCTGTGTTAGTGTTGTTACCACTCCAAGTACTTATTGGGTACTTAAGCGTACAGTACATCCCCTGTACGCTTAATCCAATCAGAGACACGCAGCAACTGAGCAGTTATGGCCGCTGCCTCTTTGGAGACCAAAATGCCTGAGGTACATCATTTGTTCACATACAGTATGTCGTCTCTTCACTGACCAGAACTTTTCCCTCAAATTATATTTGATGTACTTTGCGTGCCTTGTGTGTGTCTTTGCTGGTTTAAAAACAGAAGAAAAAAAAATGTGCACAGTGAAGATAATGTTGTCTTGGTTTTTAATAGTCTCAGCAGACATAAAGTACGATGTACCCAGGTCAATAGATTGAATTAAAAACTGATTTAACAGCGAAGTGATACAGTGGATCAGTCATGATTGTCTCACTCTCCATGTTATCTAACCGCATACCCGGGGGTGGGGGACTTTAATTATGGGGAGTTTGGGGGTTGAGGTCCATCCTGGGGGAGCTGGTGCTGAGGTCTCTTTCCTTCCCAGTTCCCACAACACACTGAAGCCCTTAGGAAAGAGGTAGAGGAGGCAATTAGAAGGTAACACATGGAGCAGAATACAGACAGCAGCTGCAAGCTACGTGTCAGTGGGGAGCAGCGGTGTGTGTGTGTGTGTGTGTGTGTTTGGGGGACATCAGCTGAGACAAAAATAGTTTTCAGTAAATTTCCTTCTGTATTTTGTGCAATTATCCTTTTCACCGTCAACAAATCACCTGCACACACACCTCAAGGTGTCTTTACCAGCCACTCCCCTGCGCCCTGGTTGTTCCCCATTTACAACAAAACATGAACCAATCAAAAGAGGAAAAAAAACAACATTATTAGAGCATTTGACCCAACTGTCGTGTATAGAACAACACCTGGGCGTTTGAAATTTAATTGCTTTGTTTTGTTACGTTGGGTTTAGCTGCTTAATTTGTTGGGTTCAGCAGCTCAGTGCATTGGGGATGATGTCGGCCTGGATTGTGGGTAATTACTATAATTACTACTACTATCAATTAGTGCCTGATTTTTTTTTTTTTTTTTTTTTTTGTGGCTTTGATGAGGAAAATGAAGCAGTGTTGGGGCACTTGACAGGAACTTGGATGAATGGAACTGTGAAGAACAAGAACTGCAGCGCAGAAAAATAAATCCATTCATAGAAAAACATTGACCACATTTTAAACAATAATTGGATGTAAGTGGAGGGTGAAAAACATGTGAAGAGACCACACACACACACACACACACACACAGACTAATGGCAGCATAATATCACTGGTGGCCATGACACCCTGCGGACCTCACTGATCGGCATAACGACTGAGTTTCTGGGTGCTGATTAAATGTTGAAGATGCCACAAACTCTTTGACCACCATTGACATTATATCAGCTGAGACATCATCCACAGCTACATGTACTCCCGGTGTACAAAAGTTGTATTTATTTCCTCACATATTTTAGAGGCTAAGCTGGTAGATCAGGCAGCAGGTCGCTGTGAGAGAAACTCATTTCACAAACAATGAAATCCAAGAATGCCAAGGAGAAAAATGGATGAACCGTCCAGCAGATTCAGACAGAAATGAAAAACATTCTTGCAATCCAGAGAACAGTATCTCTTTTTACAATTGACATGACATCACACTGTAAATGTATCCGTTGGATCCCTCTGTGCTGTAGATAACACAGTGGTCAGTTGTTTTCGTAACACCTGAGGACAGATTTGATGATCCCTCACTTTAACACATCCTGGCAATCTGTCAATCATGAACTGGCTGTTGACACCGATCTCAGCCGGGCAAAACAGGAGACATGTTGAGTATCAAGGTCGAGCAACTGTGAGTGATTTAAGATGGTGCTGTCCTTCCAAATTGTTACATTTCCTCGGTGCATGCTGTAAGATTGAGAAAAGAGGTGAGCGGGGTGAAAGAGGCTAGTTGTTGCTCAAGTGTCTCACAGAGGCATTTGAGAACAAAACGGCAGAATTCTGCGTTTGTCTCCTTCCTCACATTCTTTCCCTCCGTCTCCTCCTCACTTATGAAAGGTTGCTTTCCACTGGATCTGAGTATGAAAGAGCTTCAGAAGAGCCAGACGTCACATTTACAGATTATTTGGAAGTTGCTTTGAATTAATTTAACTCTGTGCGACTTAATAAAGGTATACTGGAAAATTTGGGTGTGACCTACCACATTTCTTGTTTAGGTAGCAAAGAGAAACGGGTGACCGTCACATCTCCTCCTCTCAAACGCTCTAATCTAAAATGACGGGTGAATAACCTAATGGGCTGCAATGTGTCAGAATCACATTTAGAAAAGCAGACACTGGACAATGACCATCAGTGACATCCGGTTGTGGGTGATTTGAAAAACTGTACATCCCTCCTAGGAGAGGTTGTCTAGGAGGCCACCCACTACTTGCTTAAGTGTTCTTTTGTCTTCCTCTGTTTGTGTTGCTGCCGAAAAAATACAAAATCTACCTGGTGACCTTTAACTCAAGTTGACATCAGCAGGAAGATTTGCAGGGAACTCAAACGGCATTTGAGGACGGTATTCTGTTCTCCTCTGCAGACTTCTTCAGAAGAGTCTGGCAATTCAAAGTTGTTCATACAAACTTCAGGCATCTCTCTATATTCCTCAGTTATGAGGCGAAGGATGAGGATCATAAATTAATTTTACAGATAGATATCCCCCCCGTGCTCTTCCAGCCATAGCAGAAAATGAATTTGCTGAGTGTATTGTTAAATGGATGTACTGGTGAGCAGGATCCTATGACTGAGGATTTAGTGCACCTTCAGGGAGCCCCACTTTCCATACAGAAAATATGCTTCTGAGAGCTCATCTCATATTAATTCATCATAAATGTGGCGCTCCTGCTGCTGCCGCTGCTGCTGCTGCAGCTCCGTGCTGCTCCGTGCTGCCCTCTGGCTAACTCTGAGCTATTCATTGGCTTGCAGAGTTACAAGATCCTTTGCCTTCATTATGCTGGAGCTTCTTCCACATTTTAACTTTGCCTGTTTTTCCCTCGTACATCAGCTGTGACCGTACATAATTGTGCCTCCTTCAGTGGGATGAATAGAATGAGTTGCTTTGTGCAGAGGAGACAAGGAAAAGGGAGGATATTATGTTATTCAAATCACCTGCCTACTTTTTACTACTTTTTACTACTTCCTCCTGAAGACCAACAAAGTAAAATGTTTTTTCCATTTCTTATATTGCCTGGTCATCCTTGTCTAACTCCGACTTTGCCTCTTTGACAGGTGCAAGTGCAACCTTCACGCCAACAGCTGCGTATACGATAAGGAGAAGTTGAGCTGCGAGTGTGAACACAACACCACTGGGCCCGACTGCGGCCGCTGTAAGAGGAACTACCAGGGGCGAGCGTGGAGTGCTGGCTCCTACCTACCCATCCCTAAGGGCACTGCAAATATCTGTGAGTCCACACACACACACACACACGCACACACACACCCACACACACACACACTCATCACAGACACTAAATAATTAAGAAGGATGCTACTCTAGACAGATATCGGATCTTGTCAACACTACAGCAGATATGTCTCCCTTCATTAAAAAAAAAAAAAAAAATGTGTTTTACCAAACGCTCCCTGCAGACAACATAAAAATGACTAACTACACTAAAAACAAGAATTCAGATGAGAGTAGAGTAGTTCATCTCTCTCTGATGTGGATGAATCCAATGAATCCACAACGCTTTAGGGATTTGATGTTCACTGTCTTCCATGTAAAAGTGCATCAGGGTCTTCTGTCAGTGTAAGAAGAGCCACAGTTCATCAGATGCTCCTGTCTGGATTCAGTTTTCCACACCCACGAAAGGACGGTAGCACTTTGACTGAAGAGACCACACACACACGTACCTCGCTGCACGCTCACAATCTCAGCATGTGGCACTGCGCTTTTTACTTTAAGCTGTGTACAGAAAAGCAGGTGACCCATAGACCCTGGGAAATAAGCACCGCTTTGATGAAACATCCACAGAAATAGATGACAGTCAGAGAAACAAGTGTGCATAACTTAAATGATCTTGAAATTGCTCCTGTATCATCAAGTTCACCTGTGTTGACCTCTGCTGAATGTGGCTTCCTTCCTTTCTCCGGCTGAACTTCATATTCTAAAATGTATTAAATATGCTGCTGCTGCTGCTAATGCTGCGTCATAGTTTTGTGAAATGATATGAAACCAACTCTTTGGAGATTTTCCTTGAGGCATGTACAACTCGAGGAGCACAGACCTCCACCAGTGTGATAAGCATGTTCTGGGCTGGACCTATGCAGGCTTCTCCGGAGTCCTTCCCCAACAGTGTGTCTGCAGCCTGAAAGTTCCACAGGTGTGAAGGTGCGCCAATGACCAACTGAGGCATCAATGTAGAACAATTTGAGTACTCTTAAAATGTAGAGGAGCCATTCAAAGAATCATCTAGAAACAAAAGAAACAAATATGTTGGCCCTTCTAATGACGCAGGGTGCATGTCTGTGGGTGAATAAATCATGAATAAACACTATATATCATTATATATAATAATATACTTCTATGAAGTTTCTTTTTCGTGCTTAAAACCAGGAAAGACATTTCATGGAGATAAAGGGAGTGAGTTAAAGTTTTGAATATGCCCTAATCTCCTTCTGCTATCTGCAACACATGCCTGGATTTTCTTGTGTGGGTTTAGGCCCAGATAAAAAGAGGTAACAACGCTCCTCATATTGTTGTTGCAGCATCGCAGCAGGAATTGAATGAATGGTTCGCACATATCAACTCCCACACCTGAGTGAGGAGCAGCAGCATCATACGACCTTTACGAGTTCTGGTATTAACGCTGAATTTTTTTTTTTTTTTTTTTTCACACACCCCCTTATGATTCCTGCCTGTCGGTACGAAGCCTCCTGTCCACTGGCCGATGACTTATTTGCTCTCCCACTGGAGGTGCGTTATGAGAGGGTTAGTAAAATGGTCATTGGCAGCGCTTAGATTGACAGAGCATTATTAAAAAAGTTGGCACACGCACACACACACACACACACACACACTCACTTTTCCCCAGGAAGTGATGAAAAACAGTCTTAGTATAAAAGTGTGTTATTATACTGTGTCTTGAGGGGAAAAAAATCCATAATGTAATAATACTGTGAAAAATCTATAGGAATGCAAGTCCTTCCCTCCTTGTGCTCTTTTGTAGAATCAGGCCCATTCAGCACCAATTCCAAAAATCCCCCTCCTTCCATCACCTCAGTGAGCATATGGCAGCGCCTGCAGAGGCGAATTTGTCAGAGATGAAAATCAATTAAGATTTAATTTCTTCTTACAATGCCCATCAACTCATCAGGCACGATGAGGAGATCGATGAATCATCATCCGAAGGTGGCGCAGAAAGAAGGAGGGGTGGATGTGTTGTCTTACAGCGCTGCGCCGATGAAAACTGGGTTTTAAAAAAGTGATGAAGGAAGAATCATTCTCTGTCACAGCTAACTCAGCCTTCTGGGGTGGCTCTGTCTCTTTCCCTCTTTCCATCTATGTCTCTCGCCAGCACCCACCCCCCACCCAACCTCCTCATCTCTCAGCCTCACTCGTACTTGCTTCCTCCTCTGTGGCGACAGAAGGAGAAGGATCAGTCGGAGAATTAACCATGGCAGTTCATTTTACTGTCTTGTGGAGGATGCTGAGGAAGTTAGAGGCCGGTGCTGGAGGGGCTAGGACCTCTGAAAAGTTGCTTTCAAAAAGTGAAACTGTATCTTGAATTTTTCTTTAATTGTTGAAATACTTTAAATGGGCAACCGGATTTTTGTCCTGTATGCATGGACACGTTTTTTCCTTATACCTTTTTGTTACGTTTTATCACCCGCACATTTTATGTGCAGGACTGTTGTTCAGGACCCATGGGCGTCAGTTTGGGTTGACCATGGACGCCCACAACCCCCGGCCACCGCCACTGCCACAGCCGCTACCACACTCGCTTCCTGAAGTGTTGAAACGTGCTAGACTCTCCGTGGATTTTAACATGATGTAGATATTTTAAACCGATCGACAGCTCAGCATTAATCGCCAAAGATCGCTCAGGACTCAGGCTCAGTTAATACATTCACATAGAATCAGAACATTCGTCTCCTGCTCCGACTCCACCATCGTCCTCATCGATTCATATTCTCATTTAAAGAGAAAAAAAAAAGCGAGGAGGACCCTCCTCTAATCTGACACATGATACCTTCAGGACATTTGGAAAATGAACCATCGGCCTTATATTCTGATAACTTGCTGGTGGGATATTTGCTGTTGGTCATTTACTTGATATTTTCTCTGTAGCATCTCTAGCAAGTAGACTGGCGGTGAAACAGCAGAGATAGATGCTAGATGCTAGATGTTTGTAGAATTAAAGAACAGAACTAAACAAGGCTGTAACATGTAGCCTGCCTCACTTGAATTACGTCACCTACATTCATCGCATTTTGAAGAATGATATCTGTATTTAACGGTTGGAAATGTGCACATACTTGTGTCATTGTCCACCACTGACAAACAATGCCGTCATCAGTCTTTTCTTGTTCATCTCCATCAGATGAGTAGATTTCCCTGTCAGGGCCAGATTAGCAGACACTTGCTCAGATTTAGCTGCAGCCTGCCACAGCATTTGCAGCTCTTTGATCAAAGCCATGGAAGGCGTGGACATGCAGCGGATTTCACTGTAATGATTCACCCCCGTCTGGAAGGAAAATCCACATCGACCTTCCTCCGTCCCGATGAAATCCCCGTGGCTGCCTTGTCTCAGCTGAGCATGAGGAGAAGCCCTGTCATCGTGGAGGTGGCAGCCACAATAGTATTTAAATAACCTACAAATCAGATTCCTGGTGCATTTTTTTCTGTAATTAGTTTAATTAATTCAGCGATACCAGATGCTGCGTTGTTATTGTGAGTCGTGTACAACTGGGAGGTGCTGTTCATGGAAATATGGCCAAACACGCGCATCCATGCACGCACATACACACACACACGCACAAACACGCAAAGATTTGTTAAGATTTGTTTTCCGATTTAAATCTGTTCTACATATGAATTAGGTTTCTACATATATTTCAGTGATAATCCCAGGGCAGGAGAAATAAATTAAAATTCATTGTAAATAAACAAACAACCAGGATGTACATCTTCCTGATGCAAAAAAAATTACTTTTTATAATTTATAGTAAAAAAAAAAAGCTGTATGTTATATGCCCAGTGTGTTCCATTTATACTTCTACTTCTACCGTCAATTGATATAACAGACGGCGTTTCACGTGCTGCTTTGCCCCATGTAAATTGTTTTGTAAAGTGTCACAGCTCTGTGAAGTATTTAGTTAGATTCATGCATTCATAAACATGTGTGTGCACTCACTCTTTTACGTCCGAATTTCCATTTTTACCTCTGTGTGAAACTCATCACCCGCGTATTGTTTTGCACCTTCCCGTTTCTGCACACCCCCCGCACCCCCATCCCCACAACCACCTTTGTCTGCCTCCGCCTGTTGTCACTCCATCTCCTGGTTTTGTTTCATGCCTGCATTCTGTCTCTCCGTCTCCTCCCCAGCTACCCCAGAGACCGATCTTGTTTACTCAGTCTTTTCCACATCTCGGCTCTGTGCAGCTGTGACGGTAATCTTTCTTTCAAATATTTGTTTCTTCCAAGCTCCAGATTCCCTTCTACACTGATGTCGCTGCTGATGCACAGCTCATTCCATCCCCAGTAATCTGTGCTGCTTCCTCCTTGGCTCCTGGACACTTTCAGACTTGAATCTTACGCATTTAGATCAAGCTAGCAAAACCGGCCACTCCAGCAAGGCAAGGTGTAATTTTGCTTTTGAGGAAAACCAATCAAGTCCTGGCTGTGTGCTGTTTTTTTCTCGCAGCCTTTCAGCTGCTCACCTGCGAGCAGCGCCTGTCACCCTCACTGAGGTCTGTGAGGCCAAAGAGCTGCGGATGATGACTGATTGCTCTAAAAATAATAATAACATCCAGAGAAAGTAATTACCAACTTTTGCCTGCAGTGAAAATACAGCAGATAAGACCTCAAGTAGTCAAGGTAGCACCAAAGCACACATGCACACACACACTGAAGGTCACCTGAACGGATACTGACTGACATACTCGCACAGACGCACACCTTTTGATGCCAACAACTGAGATATTTTCTTTACAGTAACAAACACGGCAAATATGACCATCATGTCATTATTTCCCAGTGCCGAGATGCTGAGCGTGCAGAACGGGAGGTTGCTCAAAAGATTTAAAGCTCATGGTTTCACAGACGAACATGTATATTACAGCTTTCTTATAATCCGTTAGTAAGGTCACGGTGATCATCTTGGATGGATCACCGAACTGAAGCTGTGTTATTTATTGTAAACCAGCTCATGGCTCATGGCTCCAGCGCTGAGTGTTGATGCACACGCACACACGCACGCACACAAGAACACACAGACAGCACCGAGATCATGTTCACCACCCAGTGAAGCATCATCCCTGCACCATAGTCATAAAAATCAATGGTGCACACCGTCAACATAAGCAGCTCCTAATGCTCTTCCTGTGTGATAGGACACAATTAGATTGCAGCCAGTGCCCCCATAATGGCAGGGCCAAGCCGGGGAAGGGGATTGGAAATGACAGTGATTGAAAATTAATCGAATGACCTGACATGGGATCCTGGACATCTGCTCAAACCCCACAGGTTGTTCATGAAGTGGTGGGTAATCGCGCTGACAGGCCAGCGGTGCTCCAGAGGTTATTTCAGCGGCTGTCAAAGTGTGATTTATCAAATGAGTTGTCATTATATTTACACTTGGTACAATTGGTATAAGTGAATTACATTGAAATAATAACTGCAGAAGCCAGTGTCACAACAAACAACATGAGTGTGCCCCAGAAGCAGATTTGCTTGTGTCACTCATACACCAGTACATTATATCTGACATACTTTTTTTTTTTTTTTTGTCAATGTCAAAGTGTTGTTGTATATGGAATCCAATGAATTTCTCTGCATTATTCTCTCACACTGAACTAGGGATGATGCACACAAACGGGACAGGCATCTCTCTCCCTGTCTGTCTCTCCGGTTTTATATTTATATCCATCTCCAGCGAGTCTAGTGCTCATCTGTCAAACTAAATGTAGACAGAACCGGCGTATTACTGCTCTGCCAGCTGCTCGACGAGGCCTGTTTAGCACTGTGTCGCCCCTGTGTTTTGTTTTTTTGGACTCAGACTTGCAGCTCACAGCTTAAATTAGACTGGAACAACCATATTTACTGTATTTTCAGAGGTAGCAATTTACATTATGTGTGCGTTGCTAGTTCATAACGGTATCAGTTTAATGTGGTACTGAGGAAGCTAATACTACATTTTTAGGATTCATAATAGGAGATTTGGCGTTGCCCCTCTTTATCCTTCCTCTTATGTTCGGGTCGGTGCAGTTTTAGATTTTAAATGCATAAAAGAACCACATAAATTTGTTTATTGCGTCAAGGTTTTTGTCTTGGTACCCCTTTTTTAACAAAATAAAACAAACAAAAAACATTTTTCACCAAATTATAAAATGCTCTGGTTGGAATTATGACCTTTGCGTTGTTAGGGTCGATTTTGACCAAGTTATAAAAACCAGATTATAAAGCAAGAGCCAGAACTAAAATCAAAAGTACACTATCAGCCAGCACACTGACAGCCAGCACTTCTCCCAATCATGTGAGCTTTGGGGCATTTCCATTTCAGACAATGAGGTCAATTCAGTTTAGAGTTGGTGACTTGCAGAGTGCACATATACTGACAAAAAAAGGCCCAGAGGCCCACACCAAAAAAAATATTACAACCAATATTTTCATGGATAAGGAGTCCTTACCAAGCCTTACCAAACCAAGTAATGAGAAACAAACTGGATAATAGATAATTGTTTTTACTGTATTTTACAGCTGATTTAAGACACGGGTCAAAACCGGCCCGTTAACACAAGAGATGGTAACAGAAAACTACCACAAGACAAACGTTATATCATATAATACCAACTAACGTGCTATGTGCCAATGTAATAATCAAACAGCAGGTATGGTGATTAAAGTCATCATTTGTGGACTATTCAAATCAAAGATCTGTGCGCCGCCCGTTTAACATATTTCTGTTGTCGTTATTAACAAAGTATTAATAGTAAAGATGGTGATGGTGAGGCCGATCAACCCTTGTCATTGTTCTTCATGTCTCCTGGTTGACGTTGCACAGCCTCTGGCGGTTTGACATCCGTTCCGCTCTAATGCCAGGATAAATTCCTGCAGTCCAGCACTCTCAGACAGGTCATAGATTTGTTGCATAAAACGCCTGGCGGGCGAAGATCAGAGGAAGTGATTGAATGACAGGAGTCTGATCAAAGCCCACACATGCTACTCAAACACACACACGCACTCCGAAAATCCTCATGTTCCCCACAGCTCTTGAAGATTTTTCACATGAGCTACATGAAAGGCCTCGCCAAAGGGTCCACACACTCCTCCTTGGCCCCTCAGCTTCCTCAACATAGTTGAGGAGGGGGCGAAATGTTTTCACTTAATTTCATTTTACACAGGAATATTTCTCCAAAGTCTCAGTATGCTTTGTCTTTTGAACTGTGAGGGGAAATCACTTGCTTAGAAAAGTTAGCAAACCAAATCACACACCTCTGGAAGCAGCAAAAAATACACAGCACATCTTAAAGAAAAAAAATAAGTGCTGGCTCATGTTGTGTTCAAATCGAATTATTTAAAACTAAACCAGGACGCTTGTGCTGCTGTGTCATGATGTTGATGATGCTGTGGCAGGAGATCCGTCTCAGTCTCCTCAGACTGATTGAGGCCAGCATCCTGAGGTGGGTGAGATCTGGTCACCATGGGGATGAGACGGACTGCATTATCTCCCCAGTTGCCATCTGGCAGCTGGGATTGCTTGACAGGGACGGACAGGAAGGCTGCAG
>NW_027614901.1:10000-18902 GCF_965212315.1 Lampetra planeri | reverse complement strand
TGAGCAGTGCCAGTGCCAGTGCCAGTGCCAATGCCAATGTTTTAACCAGAGTTAAGCTGTAAATTAAAAGGGCAGTGGACTGTGTCTTCTGTCCCGTCCCACTCTCACTAAAATTGTCCCATCACAACCAAAAGATCTTGTTCTGACCTGGTTCTGGCTGCAAATCACGTTCTCCAGTCATGAATACGGTTTGAAAGGCTGCAGAGAACAACCTTCAAGGTGAGTATGGCTCTGTCAAAGCATAAACATTACACAGCTTACAACTGAGCTTCCTCACTGGCAAGCTTGTGTGATTGTGTGTGTGTGTGGTGTGTATTTTGTTTGAGATAGAAAGGTCAAAGTGTTACTCATCTATTCCCACTGAGAAAAGAAATGTGTAAGGTGCCAAAGGTCAAAAACAAGCTTGTCAGTACATCGTGCAAGTGCATTTGGGGCGGATCCAAGTCAGTAAAATAACTTCAATTTGATACTAATAATACTTTAAAAATAAGAAATAATACATAAACATAATATAATGATACATTGAATAATAATGCAATGTGATAATAATGCAAAGTGTGATGCAGTTTGTCTGTAAATTAATTGGAGCTGAGTGGGGGGAGTTTCGGTGTTGCCTGAAGAAACTAGTTCTGTGTGTTCTCACCTGGATACTTGGACAGGTGTGTATCAATGGACCGATTTAAAATCAAGTGATAAATGAATCACCTGTTTCAGTCACATTAATCCCGTCACTGTTTGACTACAACTTGTGAAACGTGGATCTTTTCTGGAGTCTTTACTCCTCATCGTTTGACATCGTCAACAGCGGACCAGGGGTTCATTTGTAGCCCTGCAGACAACCGAGGAGTTCTAGGAACAGCTGTAGATGCTCTGTGATGTGCTCAACTACTGAAGCAGCAAATGAGGTTAAGTGTGGGGAGGGCTTTCTTCAGCTTTTCAGAGCGTCTCGAACCAGGTCACATGTGCAGCACTGAGAGAACCGATACACACACATCCTCCCACCTGTCTATTTGAAGTACTTCACTGTCTGTTATTGGGACTACACGGGTTCCATCCACAGCTGAGACAGAGCTGCATTTATCAGCAGAACCCTTCCTGGACAAACACAAAGACAGCATTCACCTTACGTCCATCAGCTTCATGAAATAGGTCGGAGACCGCTGCAGGGGCCTTCCCAGCAGGTTGTGACCCACTGAGGATGACGGCTACAGATTGTCATACACGCGGCAGACCAATGTGTATCATCTGGAATAAAGACAAGAAGGCTCCGTACTCTGTCTTATCTCACATTTGGCTGATGTGCGTAGAACAAGCCGTTCTGCAGGCGCTGTGCATTCAGGAGACAAGCCCTTGGCACAGGCTCTGTGCAATCTGCAGCGCTGATAACATCACATGTCTCTGTTGGAGGAGGGCAGGGAAAGGCTGGCAGCGAGCACTGGTTGGGCGCCACGGGGATGGAAGCCCTTTAGGGCTGTTTATCAGAGATGAACAGCGTTTAGACGGCCCCTCCGGCACATGACTGCAACGGGCCAAAACCTGACTCATGTGAACGCACACATCATCGGTCCGGCCTGGCTCTACTGCCTAGTCTGATTTCCCACGTCCCTCCTCCTTCACAGAACAGAATGCGTCCCGTCTCCCGCTGTGTCCTCCGTCTCCGGCTGTGTCCTCCGTCTCCTCTCAGTTCCCTTCCACTGTCTAATTCAGGTCTGAATCTCCCTCTAGCCGCTGGCTGCGCTGGTCCCCATGTTACGCTCCATGTTGTTGACAGCCAGGGCATATGATACTGAGTAACTTGAGTCGATAACACTACTCACTGAATAGTTGTGTTCTGTTTGTGGAAGCAGCGGCGCAGACACCCTGCAGGTTCAACGGAAGGTGGCGACGGAAACTGGTGAATCATTTAAGACACCAAGAAATCAGAGCCGCCCCAAATCTCAGTGATTCCTCCCATTATTCCTTCAACAAAGGCTTCTGACCCTTTACTGAACAACACTGTCAACGACGTTAACCATGGTGAGGCTGTTTTTTCCTGGCAAAGAATATGATGCACATTTTCTAAAATTACAGACCTGGTTTTAATAGGATTTCTTGGGATTATTTAAACTGTTTCTAATAATCGGGGAAAAAAAAGATTTTGATTTCAATTGCTGCTGGAAGAAGTAAACAATTGACTTCTGCTGAACTGTAAAAAGCCCGTGAAAATGCTACACTGTGTTCAGCCACATCCTTACCGGCCTGAAAATAAGTCAAGTGGGCAACTTACGTCCAGGTGTGAAGTGATTTCAAGCACGTCAGTCGCTTTTCAGTCACACTTCTGTCAAGAACTGCATTACGAATGCAACAGCTCATCATAAATTCATGTTACTACAAACCCATACGGGGGTGGAAGATGAGAAAATACCTCCAACAGCTGCTGCAGACAAATATGGGAAGATTTGGAATACGTGTTTTGCATGTCAGAATAATAGTCCATCTAAACGTTTGCAATTAATAATCGTTGGCCCTGGGATAATCTGGTCTCCAGTAATGTCACAGGGATTAAAAAACAATACCACGTCAATGTCAAAACGATCATCTGGGGCTTTAATATCTTCCCTGGCACGTGGCCAGATGGTTGAAGGAAGGAGCTGGAAATAACCCTCCGAGTGCAGTTCAGGGGGCTACTCAATAAAGGTGAAGCCGGGCTCTCCATTAATTCCAGTGCATTACTCCTGGTCTGAAAGAAGGAGAACACACACACTCTACCGACCTGAAATAACACACACTAAGAGCTCGTTGCATAAGCTCACAAAGTGGTGAAATGTGCTCGAGATGAAGCATCAATTATGAACCAACTCTGAAAACGTATCTATTTTCTCCTGAATATAAATAGGCCCAGGTAAGTTCCCAGCCCTGCTGGTGGCAGTGGTACAACGTCTCACTCTGTCAACATATAATAGTACAATTGGTTGCGCTGACTTTATTTTTTTTATCTGTTTTTCCCCCAATAAACCTGAGAAAGATGCAAACACACAGGCTGATGTGGAACTCTCTTACAATTTCAGCAAAAATGAACGCAATTCTATTGAGACAATGTAAAAGAAAATCAGGAAAACTTTGACCGGCAGTCACAAGACGCAGCAGCAGCATATCAAAGAACTGAGGAGCAATTTGTACAAATTGTACAATAATTCTGCCCTCTGTGCAATGTAGGATCAATAATCCTCCAAAAATCTGTTGATCACCCCGTGCAGATATGGTTGGACCAGTGTCTCAGGCAGTTACTGCTTCTTACATTATCGGTCACGGACCTTGATGCACATCAAAGCAAAAACTTTGAAGTAGTGGTTCACAGGAAATGCTGTTCACGACACAGAAGGACACATCACTGTTGTTATTTGGGTTCTGACAGGTGTGTACAATAATCCCTCAAAATAGGAATTAGATTTCCCACCAGGCAACACTGAACGTGTGATTATGTGGAATGCATGACTTCATAAATATTGAACACTGCATATCAGCTGTGATTCCATGGAGGTAAACAACTTCACGCCTCAATAAATGAGCCCACTGTGTCAAGGACATGCTGCTGACGACGAATCAGCCCTCGTTGTCAGAGCGGTCTGTGAAAATACCAGCTCAGCCTCCTGTTTCTGCTCAGAACTCATCCTTCACAGACACGTCGGCAGTTCAACAGCGCGCCGTTTGCCTGTTGCCTGACTGAAGGAGACGTGATACTGATAATGCCGTCCTGCTACCATGGAGACCAGTGTGACTCTGCATCTTAATGGACTTTTTCACATTCGCCCTGCCTCTTAATTATTCATTAGCTCCTCCAGAGAAACGTCCCTGCTGTGGCTTCGCCACATTCCTGGTGTCAGTCCAGCAGCAAGGAACCAGATATTGAGAGTTAACAACATTTCATACCAGCTCTCCCTGGAGCTCCATTCAGGAAAGCGCATCCGAAATGTGAGACGCCCCCCGATCAATCTTAATATGCCACTTTATGGCGGCAAAGGATGGACTTAAACAAAGTTCCACTTCAGTGGTGGTGGTAAAGGCAGTGGCAGTGAGTCCAGGAAGTCAGGAGCGCAGCATCCGCTATAGTCAAGAAGTAGTAATACTGGATATATTAGCATCTCCTGGGTGGATAGATTATCATACGATGTATTGCAATGCAGAATAAAAACAGAATTATTAGTTATGAAATCAGTATACAAAGAAACAGAGTGTACACAAATCAGTTCAGAGAAAACCAGTGCTAGGGGGAAGACAGATAATTAGTGGTTAATGATTTAAAATAACTTGACGGTTATTCAGCCTGATTGAAACTCTTCACTCCCACAAACAACTTGGATTAGATCATTCTAGCAGACGTCAGGATCAGGTTATTCCTACAGGAAGGGCTCCTCCTCCTACAGGGCTCCTGGTGACAACGTCGAGCGACAACAGGCTGATCATATGACACACTTGACCTTTGCTGAGCCTTACCCTGCACTACAGGAGATGGTTCCAGAAGAGGCCACAGCGATGGAGCTGACACTGACGTTTCTGCCACACTGGTGGGAAACACTGAACTCTTGACTCTCCTCCCAAAAAGGAACCACCTCAGCACTTTTCTGGAGAAACAAAACACGCTCAACTCCATCGACATCAGTGTCTTGAAAATGGAAGCTGAAAAGGAGGTGGGACTGTCCTCCTTCCATGTGAAATCTTTTAATTCCTTTTTTATTGTCAGGCCCCTGTGGTGCCTTTGCTCTGTTTTGGAAAAGCTGTCACTGTTGGAAATTGGAAACACACAGTATGAAAACTTTAATTCATTATTAACACAACTTCAGAGTAAGAAGGCGTGACTTTCATGGAAAACACATGTGGATTGGAAAACAGAATCCACATCATTTGCTGTTAGATCTTTCTTCATAGTTAAGGAAAAATACACTTGACGACTATTTTTATTTTAATTCTTCGGTGTTTGACATAAAGAAACTTAAGCCCTGTGGAAGCGAAAATACAAAGGACGGAGGCAATACAATAGTAGAAGAGTCTTGCGGGTTTAAATGACTGTACACATGAAAAGGGAAGTTTTCTTTTCTGAGGAACGCTGATACCAAACACTTCACTGAAAACCCACATGCATTAACCCTTCCACACCGACCTGGCAAGCTGTAAAAGAGTCATCATTTCAGCCCCGTTGAGTGCTGACACACAAACTGGAGCTGCTTGAAACCTCATCTTCCCTCATTACTCCTTAAGTTTGTTAATGATCGCTCTGCCTGTGAAAATACTCTAAGAGGATTTGCCTCCACTCAGATGTAATAATCAAACAAATGCTGTGCAACTGTAGCGCAAGAAACAACAGGTGGACCATACCGGGACACTTCAGAGGTTCCACGGCATCAAACGAGACACATCTTCTGATTGCATACCTCCATTGATCATCTGGCTCTAATCTCCGCTGGCAGAGGGATCAGAGACTAAATATGACACACAAATGGGAGAGGAGACGTATGATTGTGGTGGTCAGAGATTAAAAAAAAGAGGAGCTAACCCCACCCCAACACACACCCTTCAATGGGTTCAAGCCACTGCCGAGGCAAAGCTCCTTTTCCCCAGGATTGATCATTCCAAGGGTAAAAGGCAGCGCAAAGAGCTCTATAAAGCTGAGGGCAGTTGGTTGTTCACCTTTGGATGGTCACTGTTCAGCATTAACTCAGTTGTGGCTCACAAGTTGAAATATGCCATATTTCACTATTCCAGTGTCCTCGTGCGATGACCAACACGTCACAAAACAGGCATCATTAGAGCTAGAAACACGCAATGCAAAATCAATCAAATTCCCACATGAAAACCAGGTTCCATGAAAGGACTCAGAGAAACGGACTGGTGAGTGGATTAGTTAAGGGCAGTGTCATGACAGATAATCGGGCTGTAGTTACACTGTGACCAAAGAGTTCTGAGTCCTGTAAAATCTAAAAAAAAAAAAAAAAACAAGATCAGGACCGACTACCACACAGTAAGTCAATGGAGCAAATACAGCAGATATTTATTGATATAAGATGATGTTAGATGATCTGTTTAAAACCTTTTTAGCTATCTATCTATATATGTTTTTTATTCTTTTTTTTAACATGTAGCACTTTGACATCTTTTGATGAAAATGTCATTATAAATAAAATGTATTTATTCTATTATTTATTATTCTATTATTTACGTATTATTATACATAACCAAAGGATATGAGACGTCAGGTGGGTTTAAAAAGCTGCTGGATGAGGACGATGACGTGACAGCAGCTGATAAATGTGTAACATTCCACTTACAGCAGAGCTCAGATGGCTCATAACTTGGATATTAACACGGCCATTTCCTCCCGTATTCTGTGTTCTCTCACGAAGTAGTTTTTTTAAAAGAGTACAGCCTGAATCCATATACCTGTGTGAAGGGGGCTAGCTAACACCTGCTGTGTAACAATGGGACCCCCGCCCCCCTCCTCCCCCCCTCCTCCTCTTCCTCCCCGCTGCGGAATTTAACGCTCCTTCAATAAGTGGCTGGAAATTCCGCTCTATTCTATTGGTTTCACACACAGCCAGCTATGGCCATGGAGCTCTAAACGGTTCTCCAAACCGGGGCACCGGGGCGTTCGGCAGCTAGCTGCCGCTCCACACCACAACAGGAAACCCCGCAATGACAAGCAGCGAGGGCGCACGATTAAACACCACCCGCGCCATTCCCTTGACGCTGGGGGCTGAAAATAAACCCGCTATGGCAAAACGAAGCTTACCCTTGTGACTGCCTCCACTGTGTTCTGGAAAAAACGCCGCTGACAGAACCGTTGATCCGGGTACGGAACTGGGCGGAAGAAGCGACTTCGTCTGACTGAAAGATTCAACAGCGACGCACGAGCAGCGAGATCGCTCCGCCCACAAGCAGAAAGCCAATGGAGACTTAGGAACCGTGTGAGTGTTAACATTCCCGGTGGAACGTAGAATGACATAATGCTGGTTAAGAAAAAATAGGTAACTTATCGCCTAAAACAAACAACGGTTAAAAGAAAAATGAAAACAAGTCTACAGTTAGACATTTTACACGTTTAATAAGTAAGATAACACATTTCTCTCTGTATCCGATTTAAGTTTAGTTAACGAGGAGAGTGAGTAAACTTGAATTACGTTTTGTGGGACATAAAGGGAGATGATCTCTAACTGGCTGTGCCCACAAAAAAGGGTTTCCTGCCACCTGCTGGCGGAGCAGCACAGACAGACTGTTAAGATTCATGCAGTCATGGGCCCTCTTGAGTTTCCATGTAAGATGATGAAATAAGACTATGGTTTTCATGTTTAATGAAAGTAAAGAAGGGCTTAGAAGTGTAGAGGAAATGTGTGTTAAGGTAAGAGAAGCTGCATCTCCAAGGCCTCCTGACACTCAGAGCATGATATAACATGCATTTGCATAAACAAATAATCTTTTCCCTGTTTTCCACAAAACAATTTCAATGCAATTTGTATCCAGTCCCATGTTTGGGTACATCACATTCTGTGAGATAATACACATGTGACACACTCGGTCTTTGAGAAAATAGATTTATTATTCAAATAAGCCTGGTTTGTGGTTCTTTATTATCAGCTACAATCACATATAGTATCACACTGGTCATATGTTGACAAGAGTAACTCACATTTGTATTATATCAAAACATAATTTACTGTACAATGCATGAAGAAGGCAGAGAAGGCAGAGATCCCCACAAAGGCACTGTTGATTTAAATAACATTCACATGAAACACATTCAGGTGATTTTCTCTTGTCATCACAGGCTGATTAACGATGGGTGAAATTTATTCTGAACAATTCCAGTCCTTCACACATACTCACATTGTATGTATGTTATGGGGAAAAAGAAGTTGCCTAAGCACATAAATACAATTCAACCAAATGATCATTGCCTCATGTGACCTGCAGAAAACTGTAAAATCAACAATACATAGAATCTGTTTGAGCTTTCAGACATCATCAGTAGATTCCAGAATGTGATGAAATGATCACTCATCGAAGATAAACAATGAAATAATAATTCTGCTTATATCTGCATAAACATGTTTATTTATCTTCTAAGCATCTTCTAATTCTCTCCACTGCTGTGATCAGTTACTGCAGCATGTTCAAGGACATGACTGTTTGCTCTTGCACTGTGATCGATGCTCCTGAAAGGTCAAATGATTAACTGAAATCACGCTTCTGTTGAAAATACCTAATAAAAACACATCTTTATATATTGATGTGCCACATTTCCAGCACGCTACAGCAGTACACATTATATAAAGGGAGGTGGTCATTTCCCCAGCCGTTTGACTACATCCCTGTAGGCCAGCTCGATTTCCACGTCGGCTGCGCACGTGTTGGTGAACTCATCTCGGCTGTAGGCGTTGCTCAGGTAACGCCACACCCCTTTGAATTCAGACGGGATTTCATATTTGCGGTATTTTTTCGCAACCACCTGCAAACCATAGGAAAGGTCAAGTCCACGTCACAGAAACACTGTAAATTGAATTAAAGTGTAAATATTCTGGATCTGTTCATCACTGCTCATGGAAACCGTACATACTGTGTGTTCATATTCATACTCTTTATTTATTAGAAACAACATTTGCACATCTGTAGCCTTTACCCATTCGTTTTTAAAAAGTCTATTTATAAATATGTTTCATTTTGTCAAATTCTCTCTCTAGATTTGCTAATAATTCTTTTTATCTTTGTTCTCCACATGTGAATTTCCCTGACAGAAGATTAAAGCACTTTTCTATTCTATTCTATTCTATTCTATTCTATTCTATTCTATTCTATTCTATTCTATTTTATTCTGGTCTGTTCTAGTAGTATCAGGCCAAAGTCATGAAGACGGTAAAAGGGCTAAGGAAGCGTT
>NW_027614901.1:0-5000 GCF_965212315.1 Lampetra planeri | reverse complement strand
ATCTGGCAATTTGCAAAATGCCTTTAAATCTCCACATTGTGAGAAGCTATTGAAATGTCAGTAATTTGCTGGCTGAGCAGTTTGAAGCAGTTATCAGCTGAATGCACAACCAGCAGCTGCAAGGATGTAAAACTCAGCCAATGCAGCAAGACCTGACAGGTGTTTACAGATGTGCTCTTCTGCTGAAAGGTGCAGGCCTTGTTGGGATGGGGAACTAAAGGCGGATTATTTTCATCTATGAATATGCTGATACCTTTGATTAACTGATGTTTTAAAATCAGAGTAGGCTGTGGAATATTTCAGAAATGTCCTGGCCAAGGACAATCATACTAGCTTTTGTAACAGGAAGTACTTCTTTGGAGTCTGTGATCAAAACATTTAAACGTAATAAACACCATCTTGGATTAATCGGTGAATCGTTTCAGCCCTTTGATGAAATGCGGAGCCAAGGAAACACACATGACTTCCCCGTGAAGTCAGACAATGTCCAGTGACAGTGTCAGTGGCAGAAACTCAGACGGGCCAGACAGCAGCCGGACGCCATCTGCAGTGTGGAGCCGCCTGGTCAGATGTGTCTCTGTGGAACACTTTAGGGCTGCACGTGTCAGACAAAATCTTCTTTCACTGCTGGGGTAATTTTACGATTGTCTAACTTTTGAGGCTTTGGTTTGCTTTCCCATGCAGTCCCACGTCTTTCTGCTCTCCTGTACCTCCTCTGAAGGACGTTTGGTACGTGTTAGAAGGAGTGTGTTGAGTTGGAGTCGGACTGAACTCCTTTAGGTACAAGCTCGTCATCTTATCGGGCTCGTGGGCATCGTCCTGGTGGAAGTTTGGTGTCTCTGCCATGTTTGCATTGTACTATTTAACATAATAATGTGAATTTATAAATATGTTATATTAATATATAATATTATATTACACCAGCAAATGCAAAGACAGATGTTTGGAGTTTCCTTGCAAGCTTGAGGCTGCCGTTCCTATAACTGGCTTTGTGGTTTTGCGCAGTAGTTTCCATTTTGCAGTCACGTTCAGCTCAAACAGTAAGACCATGGACTTCTGCAGCAGATCTTTTGACTAACCTGTTTGCAAATAACCCTCTAAAACTTTGTACAACTAACCCTGCTGCTTGACTGCTTGACGTGAACGACCCCTTTGAATCTCCTGCTCCAGACAACGTGGAATAAAACCTGCTAGAAAGAATTCTCTCTTTCCGTCGTGTCGCCAGGATGCTGCTGAAACTACTGCTGGCCTTCCTCTATGGCATCCACACGTTGGCCACGGAAGCCAGCACGTCTACAGCCGGGTTCTCCCCCGCCACTGCTGCTCATATCGTTTGACGGATTCCGAGCCGACTACCTGCAAAGGTTCCCCATGCCCAACCTGGAGCTCCTGTACAGCCAGGGGGTCCTGGTGGAGCAGCTCACCAACGTCTTCGTCACAAAGACGTTTCCCAACCACTTCACCATGGTGGGTGTTGGCGGTAACTGCAAACCGTTACAGTAACACTGCTGGAGACAAATGAGTCACAAGATGACATATTCATGGTTACAGTTCTATCTGAAGAATTTCTGCAAAAACCTTGTCCATTAGTAGTATTGTTTCTGGGGGGCGTTTTTTTCGTTCCGATTTAGTGTGTGAATGAATGATGATGATGTTAATTGACGAGTTAAAGGATTTTAAAGCACAGTGACACATGTGAAACAGCTGAGAACAGTTGAGTTCATTCAACATGCAGAAAACAACGGTAATCAGTTACATTACTTTCACAAAGTCACCGAAATACACTGCTACTACATTTTAAACTGGGGAACCAATTAACCAACTACGTCTCCACAGTAACTTTCTCTTGAAATAATTTTGAATATAACATTTGAAATTGTTTTTTTTGTTCATGATTGACATTTTGTCCTTGCATTCTTCTTTTCCTGGCTGCTATGTAACGTGCAGCAAAAAATTATTAAAATTCACAACACAACACAGCTACTTTCTAGAAACATAGTGAGATTAAATAGTGACTTAGAGCAGTATTGATTCTGTGAAGTCAAGAAAGCGGACGTAAAAATGGACGTCCTAACAAAGGCTGTTCATGGTTTTATGCTGCAGGTGACAGGACTGTATGCAGAGTCTCACGGCATCGTGGCCAGCAACATGTACGACCCCGTCAGCCACAAAACGTTCAGGACGAGCACCCGTGACCCCATGTGGTGGAACAAGGCGCAGCCTCTCTGGATCTCAGCACAGGACTCCGGCTACAAGACGGCAGCCATGATGTGGCCTGGCTCCGACATCACCTACGGCAACCGCACGGCGACGCATTTCCTTCGCTACAAACCCTGGCGTGACCTTTCAGCAGCGACTGGGGAATGTGACGAACTGGATGCTGGCGAGCGAGGAGGTAGGGACGTCCATGTCCGGTGTGATCGGGAGAGAAGCCTTTGACGTTGTGTACGTGTCCTCCTCCAGGAACAAGGAGTGATGTTTGCAGCTATCTACTGGGAGGAGCCCGACCGGTCAGGGCACATTTTCGGACCAGATAATGATACGGCTATCGGCAGAGCGCTGAAGGAGGTACACGTCTCAATTTGTCCAGACAGCGGGTATGAGATCTTTGTCACTGTGGACACTGACGCTGGTCAACAGGAAGCTCCTGCTCCCTCTGAGTTCTTCAGATGTGATTGTCTACAGGTCTGTGGACCAATCACATGGGTCTGTCTGATGGAGGTGGGCGGGTCTTAACAGGGTGACAACAGTGCTTATGTACACAACAAAGATGGCTGCTGCTGCTGCTGAGGAGTTGGAATCATCTTTGCAGTCGTCTCTCCAGTCGTTTCTCTGATGACGTCACCTTGTCGATCGCTCTGATCGGTCGTAGCGCTCGTTGCCAGAACCGGCTTTGGAAATAAAACAGAGATGCTTGTGTGTGTGTGTGTGTGTGTTTCACAGGTGGACGATAACGTCGGTCACGTGATGTCCGAGCTGAAGCGACTCGGTCTGTGGGGTCGCGTTAACCTCCTGGTAACCAGCGACCACGGGATGGCCCAGTGTGCCGCGGATCGTCTCATACGGCTGGACGACTGCTTGCACCCAGACAACTACACGCTGGTGGACGTCACCCCTGTGGCAGCCATCATCCCCCTCGCAGGTAACGGCGGCTGTCAGATGTGTTTGGATTGTCTTCTGGTCCGTGGTAATTCCTCACTGTGTTCTTCGTAGACCCACAAGTCGTCTTTGCCCTGCTGGATAAGTGCCACGCCCACATGACTGCGTATTTGAAGCAGGAAATCCCTGACCGGCTGCACTACCGCAACAGTGAGCGCATCCCGGAAATCATCCTAGTGGCTGATGAAGGGTGGACCATAGTACGGCAAGGGGACCAACTCCCAAGATGTACGTTGTGCGTTAGAGTCCAGTTCAGACCAAAGAATCCAAGAATCCATCGTGCAGCTACATGCACCCACAGGACCGTCCAGTTCACACCGAGGCACCGTGCTGCCACCACCTGCTGCGTGTAGAGTAACAGCACAACAACAAACCCACCGGAGAGCTCAGCGAATATCAGCAACACGCACTCTGGTGTTTCTGTTTGTGGTTGTGTTAGCGTAGCATTTCTAGCTAAGTTTATCCAGACGAGAAGCGGCCGTCTGACCTCACATCTTAAACCTCAATCTAGAGTGAAGACGACAATTTATCAGACAGACACACACACACACCATGACGCCAATGACTGAACATGTGCTGCGGTTTACTAGCTAGCAAGCTAATGTTAGCACTGTCTTGGATTAGATTAAATAGAGAGGGACGAGATTTGAGACACATCTTGTTTGTCCGCACGTCGTCCGTCCAGGAAACAGCCCCAGTCACGCCCCAGAATGTTAGCGACGGTCTGTAACCATTGTCAGATTGAACAGGTAGAATCCTCTGGAACGTCTAGAACCAACCAACCACCAACGGGACCGTTTGGTCTGGACTGGACTTCAGACGATGATCCTCCATTGTGATTTGTGTTTCACCTTCACATCAACCCTCCTGCTGTCCTCCAGTGGGGGATCACGGCTATGACAACACCCTACCCAGCATGCACCCCTTCTTCTCGGCGGTGGGGCCCAGCTTCCGTCAGGGTTATCGGATGAGCCGCTTACAGAGCGTGGACATCTACCCGCTCATGTGCCACCTGCTGTCGGTGCCCCCACAGCCCAATAACGGCACCCTGGCCCAGGCCCGCTGCCTTCTGTCGGCAGAGACCTGCTGGGACGTCCCACGCACGATCGGCTTGGTGGTCTGCGTCCTCCTGGTGCTGACAACAGTCACCGGTAAGTCGTAAACGATTGCAGCCGTGTGCTCACTGTAGCAGTCGGTAACTGGGGGTGAAAACCGAGGTGTTTGCATTCGACACTGCGTATGGTGTTCCACGTACATCTACAGAACATCTCCAAATCAAACAGTTGTGTGTGTACGAGTCACCGAAGTAGATCGAAAAACAGTAAAAACACAGTTTATACGGAAGACAATAGTGTCTACTGACACAGTCTTGGATTCTGAACTTCCTCAGAGTTACCAGAAAGACGCCAACCAGGAAAAATAAAAAAACTGCTTTCACACATCCTGTCAGATTATCAGTTCCTTAATGAAAAAAAAACCTTTCTCCTGGTCCCAGCTAGGACAAACGTTGCTGTTGTTGTCCCTGTTGTCTCACGGCTCCACAAACAGCAGACCTGTTTATTCTCAGTGCTGTTCAAGTGGCTCAGTCAGCACCGGTTCTCGGGCCCCTGGCCCCTGCCCATACACAACTTGGATTGCAAGGACGATGACGACGACGACGTTGACTCTCTGCTGGAGTGAAACACACACTCACAGTCATGTGGGACGTGACCGGAGCTTCTCCTCTGTGAGCAGGAGGACGAATACCTTATGTCGCAAAACTCCTTCAACAGGAAAAATAGAAAATACTCACCATAGGAATTGGAGGTTTGTACTTGAAGTTGCATGTTTTTGCCAGCAGA
>NW_027614900.1:0-18929 GCF_965212315.1 Lampetra planeri | reverse complement strand
GGGTTGTTGTCGGCCCGGGTTGTTGTCGGCCCGGGTTGTTGTCGGCCCGGGTTGTTGTCGGCCCGGGTTGTTGTCGGCCCGGGTTGTTGTCGGCCCGGGTTGTTGTCGGCCCGGGTTGTTGTCGGCCCGGGTTGTTGTCGGCCCGGGTTGTTGTCGGCCCGGGTTGTTGTCGGCCCGGGTTGTTGTCGGCCCGGGTTGTTGTCGGCCCGGGTTGTTGTCGGCCCGGGTTGTTGTCGGCCCGGGTTGTTGTCGGCCCGGGTTGTTGTCGGCCCGGGTTGTTGTCGGCCCGGGTTGTTGTCGGCCCGGGTTGTTGTCGGCCCGGGTTGTTGTCGGCCCGGGTTGTTGTCGGCCCGGGTTGTTGTCGGCCCGGGTTGTTGTCGGCCCGGGTTGTTGTCGGCCCGGGTTGTTGTCGGCCCGGGTTGTTGTCGGCCCGGGTTGTTGTCGGCCCGGGTTGTTGTCGGCCCGGGTTGTTGTCGGCCCGGGTTGTTGTCGGCCCGGGTTGTTGTCGGCCCGGGTTGTTGTCGGCCCGGGTTGTTGTCGGCCCGGGTTGTTGTCGGCCCGGGTTGTTGTCGGCCCGGGTTGTTGTCGGCCCGGGTTGTTGTCGGCCCGGGTTGTTGTCGGCCCGGGTTGTTGTCGGCCCGGGTTGTTGTCGGCCCGGGTTGTTGTCGGCCCGGGTTGTTGTCGGCCCGGGTTGTTGTCGGCCCGGGTTGTTGTCGGCCCGGGTTGTTGTCGGCCCGGGTTGTTGTCGGCCCGGGTTGTTGTCGGCCCGGGTTGTTGTCGGCCCGGGTTGTTGTCGGCCCGGGTTGTTGTCGGCCCGGGTTGTTGTCGGCCCGGGTTGTTGTCGGCCCGGGTTGTTGTCGGCCCGGGTTGTTGTCGGCCCGGGTTGTTGTCGGCCCGGGTTGTTGTCGGCCCGGGTTGTTGTCGGCCCGGGTTGTTGTCGGCCCGGGTTGTTGTCGGCCCGGGTTGTTGTCGGCCCGGGTTGTTGTCGGCCCGGGTTGTTGTCGGCCCGGGTTGTTGTCGGCCCGGGTTGTTGTCGGCCCGGGTTGTTGTCGGCCCGGGTTGTTGTCGGCCCGGGTTGTTGTCGGCCCGGGTTGTTGTCGGCCCGGGTTGTTGTCGGCCCGGGTTGTTGTCGGCCCGGGTTGTTGTCGGCCCGGGTTGTTGTCGGCCCGGGTTGTTGTCGGCCCGGGTTGTTGTCGGCCCGGGTTGTTGTCGGCCCGGGTTGTTGTCGGCCCGGGTTGTTGTCGGCCCGGGTTGTTGTCGGCCCGGGTTGTTGTCGGCCCGGGTTGTTGTCGGCCCGGGTTGTTGTCGGCCCGGGTTGTTGTCGGCCCGGGTTGTTGTCGGCCCGGGTTGTTGTCGGCCCGGGTTGTTGTCGGCCCGGGTTGTTGTCGGCCCGGGTTGTTGTCGGCCCGGGTTGTTGTCGGCCCGGGTTGTTGTCGGCCCGGGTTGTTGTCGGCCCGGGTTGTTGTCGGCCCGGGTTGTTGTCGGCCCGGGTTGTTGTCGGCCCGGGTTGTTGTCGGCCCGGGTTGTTGTCGGCCCGGGTTGTTGTCGGCCCGGGTTGTTGTCGGCCCGGGTTGTTGTCGGCCCGGGTTGTTGTCGGCCCGGGTTGTTGTCGGCCCGGGTTGTTGTCGGCCCGGGTTGTTGTCGGCCCGGGTTGTTGTCGGCCCGGGTTGTTGTCGGCCCGGGTTGTTGTCGGCCCGGGTTGTTGTCGGCCCGGGTTGTTGTCGGCCCGGGTTGTTGTCGGCCCGGGTTGTTGTCGGCCCGGGTTGTTGTCGGCCCGGGTTGTTGTCGGCCCGGGTTGTTGTCGGCCCGGGTTGTTGTCGGCCCGGGTTGTTGTCGGCCCGGGTTGTTGTCGGCCCGGGTTGTTGTCGGCCCGGGTTGTTGTCGGCCCGGGTTGTTGTCGGCCCGGGTTGTTGTCGGCCCGGGTTGTTGTCGGCCCGGGTTGTTGTCGGCCCGGGTTGTTGTCGGCCCGGGTTGTTGTCGGCCCGGGTTGTTGTCGGCCCGGGTTGTTGTCGGCCCGGGTTGTTGTCGGCCCGGGTTGTTGTCGGCCCGGGTTGTTGTCGGCCCGGGTTGTTGTCGGCCCGGGTTGTTGTCGGCCCGGGTTGTTGTCGGCCCGGGTTGTTGTCGGCCCGGGTTGTTGTCGGCCCGGGTTGTTGTCGGCCCGGGTTGTTGTCGGCCCGGGTTGTTGTCGGCCCGGGTTGTTGTCGGCCCGGGTTGTTGTCGGCCCGGGTTGTTGTCGGCCCGGGTTGTTGTCGGCCCGGGTTGTTGTCGGCCCGGGTTGTTGTCGGCCCGGGTTGTTGTCGGCCCGGGTTGTTGTCGGCCCGGGTTGTTGTCGGCCCGGGTTGTTGTCGGCCCGGGTTGTTGTCGGCCCGGGTTGTTGTCGGCCCGGGTTGTTGTCGGCCCGGGTTGTTGTCGGCCCGGGTTGTTGTCGGCCCGGGTTGTTGTCGGCCCGGGTTGTTGTCGGCCCGGGTTGTTGTCGGCCCGGGTTGTTGTCGGCCCGGGTTGTTGTCGGCCCGGGTTGTTGTCGGCCCGGGTTGTTGTCGGCCCGGGTTGTTGTCGGCCCGGGTTGTTGTCGGCCCGGGTTGTTGTCGGCCCGGGTTGTTGTCGGCCCGGGTTGTTGTCGGCCCGGGTTGTTGTCGGCCCGGGTTGTTGTCGGCCCGGGTTGTTGTCGGCCCGGGTTGTTGTCGGCCCGGGTTGTTGTCGGCCCGGGTTGTTGTCGGCCCGGGTTGTTGTCGGCCCGGGTTGTTGTCGGCCCGGGTTGTTGTCGGCCCGGGTTGTTGTCGGCCCGGGTTGTTGTCGGCCCGGGTTGTTGTCGGCCCGGGTTGTTGTCGGCCCGGGTTGTTGTCGGCCCGGGTTGTTGTCGGCCCGGGTTGTTGTCGGCCCGGGTTGTTGTCGGCCCGGGTTGTTGTCGGCCCGGGTTGTTGTCGGCCCGGGTTGTTGTCGGCCCGGGTTGTTGTCGGCCCGGGTTGTTGTCGGCCCGGGTTGTTGTCGGCCCGGGTTGTTGTCGGCCCGGGTTGTTGTCGGCCCGGGTTGTTGTCGGCCCGGGTTGTTGTCGGCCCGGGTTGTTGTCGGCCCGGGTTGTTGTCGGCCCGGGTTGTTGTCGGCCCGGGTTGTTGTCGGCCCGGGTTGTTGTCGGCCCGGGTTGTTGTCGGCCCGGGTTGTTGTCGGCCCGGGTTGTTGTCGGCCCGGGTTGTTGTCGGCCCGGGTTGTTGTCGGCCCGGGTTGTTGTCGGCCCGGGTTGTTGTCGGCCCGGGTTGTTGTCGGCCCGGGTTGTTGTCGGCCCGGGTTGTTGTCGGCCCGGGTTGTTGTCGGCCCGGGTTGTTGTCGGCCCGGGTTGTTGTCGGCCCGGGTTGTTGTCGGCCCGGGTTGTTGTCGGCCCGGGTTGTTGTCGGCCCGGGTTGTTGTCGGCCCGGGTTGTTGTCGGCCCGGGTTGTTGTCGGCCCGGGTTGTTGTCGGCCCGGGTTGTTGTCGGCCCGGGTTGTTGTCGGCCCGGGTTGTTGTCGGCCCGGGTTGTTGTCGGCCCGGGTTGTTGTCGGCCCGGGTTGTTGTCGGCCCGGGTTGTTGTCGGCCCGGGTTGTTGTCGGCCCGGGTTGTTGTCGGCCCGGGTTGTTGTCGGCCCGGGTTGTTGTCGGCCCGGGTTGTTGTCGGCCCGGGTTGTTGTCGGCCCGGGTTGTTGTCGGCCCGGGTTGTTGTCGGCCCGGGTTGTTGTCGGCCCGGGTTGTTGTCGGCCCGGGTTGTTGTCGGCCCGGGTTGTTGTCGGCCCGGGTTGTTGTCGGCCCGGGTTGTTGTCGGCCCGGGTTGTTGTCGGCCCGGGTTGTTGTCGGCCCGGGTTGTTGTCGGCCCGGGTTGTTGTCGGCCCGGGTTGTTGTCGGCCCGGGTTGTTGTCGGCCCGGGTTGTTGTCGGCCCGGGTTGTTGTCGGCCCGGGTTGTTGTCGGCCCGGGTTGTTGTCGGCCCGGGTTGTTGTCGGCCCGGGTTGTTGTCGGCCCGGGTTGTTGTCGGCCCGGGTTGTTGTCGGCCCGGGTTGTTGTCGGCCCGGGTTGTTGTCGGCCCGGGTTGTTGTCGGCCCGGGTTGTTGTCGGCCCGGGTTGTTGTCGGCCCGGGTTGTTGTCGGCCCGGGTTGTTGTCGGCCCGGGTTGTTGTCGGCCCGGGTTGTTGTCGGCCCGGGTTGTTGTCGGCCCGGGTTGTTGTCGGCCCGGGTTGTTGTCGGCCCGGGTTGTTGTCGGCCCGGGTTGTTGTCGGCCCGGGTTGTTGTCGGCCCGGGTTGTTGTCGGCCCGGGTTGTTGTCGGCCCGGGTTGTTGTCGGCCCGGGTTGTTGTCGGCCCGGGTTGTTGTCGGCCCGGGTTGTTGTCGGCCCGGGTTGTTGTCGGCCCGGGTTGTTGTCGGCCCGGGTTGTTGTCGGCCCGGGTTGTTGTCGGCCCGGGTTGTTGTCGGCCCGGGTTGTTGTCGGCCCGGGTTGTTGTCGGCCCGGGATGTTGTCGGCCCGGGTTGTTGTCGGCCCGGGTTGTTGTCGGCCCGGGTTGTTGTCGGCCCGGGTTGTTGTCGGCCCGGGTTGTTGTCGGCCCGGGTTGTTGTCGGCCCGGGTTGTTGTCGGCCCGGGTTGTTGTCGGCCCGGGTTGTTGTCGGCCCGGGTTGTTGTCGGCCCGGGTTGTTGTCGGCCCGGGTTGTTGTCGGCCCGGGTTGTTGTCGGCCCGGGTTGTTGTCGGCCCGGGTTGTTGTCGGCCCGGGTTGTTGTCGGCCCGGGTTGTTGTCGGCCCGGGTTGTTGTCGGCCCGGGTTGTTGTCGGCCCGGGTTGTTGTCGGCCCGGGTTGTTGTCGGCCCGGGTTGTTGTCGGCCCGGGTTGTTGTCGGCCCGGGTTGTTGTCGGCCCGGGTTGTTGTCGGCCCGGGTTGTTGTCGGCCCGGGTTGTTGTCGGCCCGGGTTGTTGTCGGCCCGGGTTGTTGTCGGCCCGGGTTGTTGTCGGCCCGGGTTGTTGTCGGCCCGGGTTGTTGTCGGCCCGGGTTGTTGTCGGCCCGGGTTGTTGTCGGCCCGGGTTGTTGTCGGCCCGGGTTGTTGTCGGCCCGGGTTGTTGTCGGCCCGGGTTGTTGTCGGCCCGGGTTGTTGTCGGCCCGGGTTGTTGTCGGCCCGGGTTGTTGTCGGCCCGGGTTGTTGTCGGCCCGGGTTGTTGTCGGCCCGGGTTGTTGTCGGCCCGGGTTGTTGTCGGCCCGGGTTGTTGTCGGCCCGGGTTGTTGTCGGCCCGGGTTGTTGTCGGCCCGGGTTGTTGTCGGCCCGGGTTGTTGTCGGCCCGGGTTGTTGTCGGCCCGGGTTGTTGTCGGCCCGGGTTGTTGTCGGCCCGGGTTGTTGTCGGCCCGGGTTGTTGTCGGCCCGGGTTGTTGTCGGCCCGGGTTGTTGTCGGCCCGGGTTGTTGTCGGCCCGGGTTGTTGTCGGCCCGGGTTGTTGTCGGCCCGGGTTGTTGTCGGCCCGGGTTGTTGTCGGCCCGGGTTGTTGTCGGCCCGGGTTGTTGTCGGCCCGGGTTGTTGTCGGCCCGGGTTGTTGTCGGCCCGGGTTGTTGTCGGCCCGGGTTGTTGTCGGCCCGGGTTGTTGTCGGCCCGGGTTGTTGTCGGCCCGGGTTGTTGTCGGCCCGGGTTGTTGTCGGCCCGGGTTGTTGTCGGCCCGGGTTGTTGTCGGCCCGGGTTGTTGTCGGCCCGGGTTGTTGTCGGCCCGGGTTGTTGTCGGCCCGGGTTGTTGTCGGCCCGGGTTGTTGTCGGCCCGGGTTGTTGTCGGCCCGGGTTGTTGTCGGCCCGGGTTGTTGTCGGCCCGGGTTGTTGTCGGCCCGGGTTGTTGTCGGCCCGGGTTGTTGTCGGCCCGGGTTGTTGTCGGCCCGGGTTGTTGTCGGCCCGGGTTGTTGTCGGCCCGGGTTGTTGTCGGCCCGGGTTGTTGTCGGCCCGGGTTGTTGTCGGCCCGGGTTGTTGTCGGCCCGGGTTGTTGTCGGCCCGGGTTGTTGTCGGCCCGGGTTGTTGTCGGCCCGGGTTGTTGTCGGCCCGGGTTGTTGTCGGCCCGGGTTGTTGTCGGCCCGGGTTGTTGTCGGCCCGGGTTGTTGTCGGCCCGGGTTGTTGTCGGCCCGGGTTGTTGTCGGCCCGGGTTGTTGTCGGCCCGGGTTGTTGTCGGCCCGGGTTGTTGTCGGCCCGGGTTGTTGTCGGCCCGGGTTGTTGTCGGCCCGGGTTGTTGTCGGCCCGGGTTGTTGTCGGCCCGGGTTGTTGTCGGCCCGGGTTGTTGTCGGCCCGGGTTGTTGTCGGCCCGGGTTGTTGTCGGCCCGGGTTGTTGTCGGCCCGGGTTGTTGTCGGCCCGGGTTGTTGTCGGCCCGGGTTGTTGTCGGCCCGGGTTGTTGTCGGCCCGGGTTGTTGTCGGCCCGGGTTGTTGTCGGCCCGGGTTGTTGTCGGCCCGGGTTGTTGTCGGCCCGGGTTGTTGTCGGCCCGGGTTGTTGTCGGCCCGGGTTGTTGTCGGCCCGGGTTGTTGTCGGCCCGGGTTGTTGTCGGCCCGGGTTGTTGTCGGCCCGGGTTGTTGTCGGCCCGGGTTGTTGTCGGCCCGGGTTGTTGTCGGCCCGGGTTGTTGTCGGCCCGGGTTGTTGTCGGCCCGGGTTGTTGTCGGCCCGGGTTGTTGTCGGCCCGGGTTGTTGTCGGCCCGGGTTGTTGTCGGCCCGGGTTGTTGTCGGCCCGGGTTGTTGTCGGCCCGGGTTGTTGTCGGCCCGGGTTGTTGTCGGCCCGGGTTGTTGTCGGCCCGGGTTGTTGTCGGCCCGGGTTGTTGTCGGCCCGGGTTGTTGTCGGCCCGGGTTGTTGTCGGCCCGGGTTGTTGTCGGCCCGGGTTGTTGTCGGCCCGGGTTGTTGTCGGCCCGGGTTGTTGTCGGCCCGGGTTGTTGTCGGCCCGGGTTGTTGTCGGCCCGGGTTGTTGTCGGCCCGGGTTGTTGTCGGCCCGGGTTGTTGTCGGCCCGGGTTGTTGTCGGCCCGGGTTGTTGTCGGCCCGGGTTGTTGTCGGCCCGGGTTGTTGTCGGCCCGGGTTGTTGTCGGCCCGGGTTGTTGTCGGCCCGGGTTGTTGTCGGCCCGGGTTGTTGTCGGCCCGGGTTGTTGTCGGCCCGGGTTGTTGTCGGCCCGGGTTGTTGTCGGCCCGGGTTGTTGTCGGCCCGGGTTGTTGTCGGCCCGGGTTGTTGTCGGCCCGGGTTGTTGTCGGCCCGGGTTGTTGTCGGCCCGGGTTGTTGTCGGCCCGGGTTGTTGTCGGCCCGGGTTGTTGTCGGCCCGGGTTGTTGTCGGCCCGGGTTGTTGTCGGCCCGGGTTGTTGTCGGCCCGGGTTGTTGTCGGCCCGGGTTGTTGTCGGCCCGGGTTGTTGTCGGCCCGGGTTGTTGTCGGCCCGGGTTGTTGTCGGCCCGGGTTGTTGTCGGCCCGGGTTGTTGTCGGCCCGGGTTGTTGTCGGCCCGGGTTGTTGTCGGCCCGGGTTGTTGTCGGCCCGGGTTGTTGTCGGCCCGGGTTGTTGTCGGCCCGGGTTGTTGTCGGCCCGGGTTGTTGTCGGCCCGGGTTGTTGTCGGCCCGGGTTGTTGTCGGCCCGGGTTGTTGTCGGCCCGGGTTGTTGTCGGCCCGGGTTGTTGTCGGCCCGGGTTGTTGTCGGCCCGGGTTGTTGTCGGCCCGGGTTGTTGTCGGCCCGGGTTGTTGTCGGCCCGGGTTGTTGTCGGCCCGGGTTGTTGTCGGCCCGGGTTGTTGTCGGCCCGGGTTGTTGTCGGCCCGGGTTGTTGTCGGCCCGGGTTGTTGTCGGCCCGGGTTGTTGTCGGCCCGGGTTGTTGTCGGCCCGGGTTGTTGTCGGCCCGGGTTGTTGTCGGCCCGGGTTGTTGTCGGCCCGGGTTGTTGTCGGCCCGGGTTGTTGTCGGCCCGGGTTGTTGTCGGCCCGGGTTGTTGTCGGCCCGGGTTGTTGTCGGCCCGGGTTGTTGTCGGCCCGGGTTGTTGTCGGCCCGGGTTGTTGTCGGCCCGGGTTGTTGTCGGCCCGGGTTGTTGTCGGCCCGGGTTGTTGTCGGCCCGGGTTGTTGTCGGCCCGGGTTGTTGTCGGCCCGGGTTGTTGTCGGCCCGGGTTGTTGTCGGCCCGGGTTGTTGTCGGCCCGGGTTGTTGTCGGCCCGGGTTGTTGTCGGCCCGGGTTGTTGTCGGCCCGGGTTGTTGTCGGCCCGGGTTGTTGTCGGCCCGGGTTGTTGTCGGCCCGGGTTGTTGTCGGCCCGGGTTGTTGTCGGCCCGGGTTGTTGTCGGCCCGGGTTGTTGTCGGCCCGGGTTGTTGTCGGCCCGGGTTGTTGTCGGCCCGGGTTGTTGTCGGCCCGGGTTGTTGTCGGCCCGGGTTGTTGTCGGCCCGGGTTGTTGTCGGCCCGGGTTGTTGTCGGCCCGGGTTGTTGTCGGCCCGGGTTGTTGTCGGCCCGGGTTGTTGTCGGCCCGGGTTGTTGTCGGCCCGGGTTGTTGTCGGCCCGGGTTGTTGTCGGCCCGGGTTGTTGTCGGCCCGGGTTGTTGTCGGCCCGGGTTGTTGTCGGCCCGGGTTGTTGTCGGCCCGGGTTGTTGTCGGCCCGGGTTGTTGTCGGCCCGGGTTGTTGTCGGCCCGGGTTGTTGTCGGCCCGGGTTGTTGTCGGCCCGGGTTGTTGTCGGCCCGGGTTGTTGTCGGCCCGGGTTGTTGTCGGCCCGGGTTGTTGTCGGCCCGGGTTGTTGTCGGCCCGGGTTGTTGTCGGCCCGGGTTGTTGTCGGCCCGGGTTGTTGTCGGCCCGGGTTGTTGTCGGCCCGGGTTGTTGTCGGCCCGGGTTGTTGTCGGCCCGGGTTGTTGTCGGCCCGGGTTGTTGTCGGCCCGGGTTGTTGTCGGCCCGGGTTGTTGTCGGCCCGGGTTGTTGTCGGCCCGGGTTGTTGTCGGCCCGGGTTGTTGTCGGCCCGGGTTGTTGTCGGCCCGGGTTGTTGTCGGCCCGGGTTGTTGTCGGCCCGGGTTGTTGTCGGCCCGGGTTGTTGTCGGCCCGGGTTGTTGTCGGCCCGGGTTGTTGTCGGCCCGGGTTGTTGTCGGCCCGGGTTGTTGTCGGCCCGGGTTGTTGTCGGCCCGGGTTGTTGTCGGCCCGGGTTGTTGTCGGCCCGGGTTGTTGTCGGCCCGGGTTGTTGTCGGCCCGGGTTGTTGTCGGCCCGGGTTGTTGTCGGCCCGGGTTGTTGTCGGCCCGGGTTGTTGTCGGCCCGGGTTGTTGTCGGCCCGGGTTGTTGTCGGCCCGGGTTGTTGTCGGCCCGGGTTGTTGTCGGCCCGGGTTGTTGTCGGCCCGGGTTGTTGTCGGCCCGGGTTGTTGTCGGCCCGGGTTGTTGTCGGCCCGGGTTGTTGTCGGCCCGGGTTGTTGTCGGCCCGGGTTGTTGTCGGCCCGGGTTGTTGTCGGCCCGGGTTGTTGTCGGCCCGGGTTGTTGTCGGCCCGGGTTGTTGTCGGCCCGGGTTGTTGTCGGCCCGGGTTGTTGTCGGCCCGGGTTGTTGTCGGCCCGGGTTGTTGTCGGCCCGGGTTGTTGTCGGCCCGGGTTGTTGTCGGCCCGGGTTGTTGTCGGCCCGGGTTGTTGTCGGCCCGGGTTGTTGTCGGCCCGGGTTGTTGTCGGCCCGGGTTGTTGTCGGCCCGGGTTGTTGTCGGCCCGGGTTGTTGTCGGCCCGGGTTGTTGTCGGCCCGGGTTGTTGTCGGCCCGGGTTGTTGTCGGCCCGGGTTGTTGTCGGCCCGGGTTGTTGTCGGCCCGGGTTGTTGTCGGCCCGGGTTGTTGTCGGCCCGGGTTGTTGTCGGCCCGGGTTGTTGTCGGCCCGGGTTGTTGTCGGCCCGGGTTGTTGTCGGCCCGGGTTGTTGTCGGCCCGGGTTGTTGTCGGCCCGGGTTGTTGTCGGCCCGGGTTGTTGTCGGCCCGGGTTGTTGTCGGCCCGGGTTGTTGTCGGCCCGGGTTGTTGTCGGCCCGGGTTGTTGTCGGCCCGGGTTGTTGTCGGCCCGGGTTGTTGTCGGCCCGGGTTGTTGTCGGCCCGGGTTGTTGTCGGCCCGGGTTGTTGTCGGCCCGGGTTGTTGTCGGCCCGGGTTGTTGTCGGCCCGGGTTGTTGTCGGCCCGGGTTGTTGTCGGCCCGGGTTGTTGTCGGCCCGGGTTGTTGTCGGCCCGGGTTGTTGTCGGCCCGGGTTGTTGTCGGCCCGGGTTGTTGTCGGCCCGGGTTGTTGTCGGCCCGGGTTGTTGTCGGCCCGGGTTGTTGTCGGCCCGGGTTGTTGTCGGCCCGGGTTGTTGTCGGCCCGGGTTGTTGTCGGCCCGGGTTGTTGTCGGCCCGGGTTGTTGTCGGCCCGGGTTGTTGTCGGCCCGGGTTGTTGTCGGCCCGGGTTGTTGTCGGCCCGGGTTGTTGTCGGCCCGGGTTGTTGTCGGCCCGGGTTGTTGTCGGCCCGGGTTGTTGTCGGCCCGGGTTGTTGTCGGCCCGGGTTGTTGTCGGCCCGGGTTGTTGTCGGCCCGGGTTGTTGTCGGCCCGGGTTGTTGTCGGCCCGGGTTGTTGTCGGCCCGGGTTGTTGTCGGCCCGGGTTGTTGTCGGCCCGGGTTGTTGTCGGCCCGGGTTGTTGTCGGCCCGGGTTGTTGTCGGCCCGGGTTGTTGTCGGCCCGGGTTGTTGTCGGCCCGGGTTGTTGTCGGCCCGGGTTGTTGTCGGCCCGGGTTGTTGTCGGCCCGGGTTGTTGTCGGCCCGGGTTGTTGTCGGCCCGGGTTGTTGTCGGCCCGGGTTGTTGTCGGCCCGGGTTGTTGTCGGCCCGGGTTGTTGTCGGCCCGGGTTGTTGTCGGCCCGGGTTGTTGTCGGCCCGGGTTGTTGTCGGCCCGGGTTGTTGTCGGCCCGGGTTGTTGTCGGCCCGGGTTGTTGTCGGCCCGGGTTGTTGTCGGCCCGGGTTGTTGTCGGCCCGGGTTGTTGTCGGCCCGGGTTGTTGTCGGCCCGGGTTGTTGTCGGCCCGGGTTGTTGTCGGCCCGGGTTGTTGTCGGCCCGGGTTGTTGTCGGCCCGGGTTGTTGTCGGCCCGGGTTGTTGTCGGCCCGGGTTGTTGTCGGCCCGGGTTGTTGTCGGCCCGGGTTGTTGTCGGCCCGGGTTGTTGTCGGCCCGGGTTGTTGTCGGCCCGGGTTGTTGTCGGCCCGGGTTGTTGTCGGCCCGGGTTGTTGTCGGCCCGGGTTGTTGTCGGCCCGGGTTGTTGTCGGCCCGGGTTGTTGTCGGCCCGGGTTGTTGTCGGCCCGGGTTGTTGTCGGCCCGGGTTGTTGTCGGCCCGGGTTGTTGTCGGCCCGGGTTGTTGTCGGCCCGGGTTGTTGTCGGCCCGGGTTGTTGTCGGCCCGGGTTGTTGTCGGCCCGGGTTGTTGTCGGCCCGGGTTGTTGTCGGCCCGGGTTGTTGTCGGCCCGGGTTGTTGTCGGCCCGGGTTGTTGTCGGCCCGGGTTGTTGTCGGCCCGGGTTGTTGTCGGCCCGGGTTGTTGTCGGCCCGGGTTGTTGTCGGCCCGGGTTGTTGTCGGCCCGGGTTGTTGTCGGCCCGGGTTGTTGTCGGCCCGGGTTGTTGTCGGCCCGGGTTGTTGTCGGCCCGGGTTGTTGTCGGCCCGGGTTGTTGTCGGCCCGGGTTGTTGTCGGCCCGGGTTGTTGTCGGCCCGGGTTGTTGTCGGCCCGGGTTGTTGTCGGCCCGGGTTGTTGTCGGCCCGGGTTGTTGTCGGCCCGGGTTGTTGTCGGCCCGGGTTGTTGTCGGCCCGGGTTGTTGTCGGCCCGGGTTGTTGTCGGCCCGGGTTGTTGTCGGCCCGGGTTGTTGTCGGCCCGGGTTGTTGTCGGCCCGGGTTGTTGTCGGCCCGGGTTGTTGTCGGCCCGGGTTGTTGTCGGCCCGGGTTGTTGTCGGCCCGGGTTGTTGTCGGCCCGGGTTGTTGTCGGCCCGGGTTGTTGTCGGCCCGGGTTGTTGTCGGCCCGGGTTGTTGTCGGCCCGGGTTGTTGTCGGCCCGGGTTGTTGTCGGCCCGGGTTGTTGTCGGCCCGGGTTGTTGTCGGCCCGGGTTGTTGTCGGCCCGGGTTGTTGTCGGCCCGGGTTGTTGTCGGCCCGGGTTGTTGTCGGCCCGGGTTGTTGTCGGCCCGGGTTGTTGTCGGCCCGGGTTGTTGTCGGCCCGGGTTGTTGTCGGCCCGGGTTGTTGTCGGCCCGGGTTGTTGTCGGCCCGGGTTGTTGTCGGCCCGGGTTGTTGTCGGCCCGGGTTGTTGTCGGCCCGGGTTGTTGTCGGCCCGGGTTGTTGTCGGCCCGGGTTGTTGTCGGCCCGGGTTGTTGTCGGCCCGGGTTGTTGTCGGCCCGGGTTGTTGTCGGCCCGGGTTGTTGTCGGCCCGGGTTGTTGTCGGCCCGGGTTGTTGTCGGCCCGGGTTGTTGTCGGCCCGGGTTGTTGTCGGCCCGGGTTGTTGTCGGCCCGGGTTGTTGTCGGCCCGGGTTGTTGTCGGCCCGGGTTGTTGTCGGCCCGGGTTGTTGTCGGCCCGGGTTGTTGTCGGCCCGGGTTGTTGTCGGCCCGGGTTGTTGTCGGCCCGGGTTGTTGTCGGCCCGGGTTGTTGTCGGCCCGGGTTGTTGTCGGCCCGGGTTGTTGTCGGCCCGGGTTGTTGTCGGCCCGGGTTGTTGTCGGCCCGGGTTGTTGTCGGCCCGGGTTGTTGTCGGCCCGGGTTGTTGTCGGCCCGGGTTGTTGTCGGCCCGGGTTGTTGTCGGCCCGGGTTGTTGTCGGCCCGGGTTGTTGTCGGCCCGGGTTGTTGTCGGCCCGGGTTGTTGTCGGCCCGGGTTGTTGTCGGCCCGGGTTGTTGTCGGCCCGGGTTGTTGTCGGCCCGGGTTGTTGTCGGCCCGGGTTGTTGTCGGCCCGGGTTGTTGTCGGCCCGGGTTGTTGTCGGCCCGGGTTGTTGTCGGCCCGGGTTGTTGTCGGCCCGGGTTGTTGTCGGCCCGGGTTGTTGTCGGCCCGGGTTGTTGTCGGCCCGGGTTGTTGTCGGCCCGGGTTGTTGTCGGCCCGGGTTGTTGTCGGCCCGGGTTGTTGTCGGCCCGGGTTGTTGTCGGCCCGGGTTGTTGTCGGCCCGGGTTGTTGTCGGCCCGGGTTGTTGTCGGCCCGGGTTGTTGTCGGCCCGGGTTGTTGTCGGCCCGGGTTGTTGTCGGCCCGGGTTGTTGTCGGCCCGGGTTGTTGTCGGCCCGGGTTGTTGTCGGCCCGGGTTGTTGTCGGCCCGGGTTGTTGTCGGCCCGGGTTGTTGTCGGCCCGGGTTGTTGTCGGCCCGGGTTGTTGTCGGCCCGGGTTGTTGTCGGCCCGGGTTGTTGTCGGCCCGGGTTGTTGTCGGCCCGGGTTGTTGTCGGCCCGGGTTGTTGTCGGCCCGGGTTGTTGTCGGCCCGGGTTGTTGTCGGCCCGGGTTGTTGTCGGCCCGGGTTGTTGTCGGCCCGGGTTGTTGTCGGCCCGGGTTGTTGTCGGCCCGGGTTGTTGTCGGCCCGGGTTGTTGTCGGCCCGGGTTGTTGTCGGCCCGGGTTGTTGTCGGCCCGGGTTGTTGTCGGCCCGGGTTGTTGTCGGCCCGGGTTGTTGTCGGCCCGGGTTGTTGTCGGCCCGGGTTGTTGTCGGCCCGGGTTGTTGTCGGCCCGGGTTGTTGTCGGCCCGGGTTGTTGTCGGCCCGGGTTGTTGTCGGCCCGGGTTGTTGTCGGCCCGGGTTGTTGTCGGCCCGGGTTGTTGTCGGCCCGGGTTGTTGTCGGCCCGGGTTGTTGTCGGCCCGGGTTGTTGTCGGCCCGGGTTGTTGTCGGCCCGGGTTGTTGTCGGCCCGGGTTGTTGTCGGCCCGGGTTGTTGTCGGCCCGGGTTGTTGTCGGCCCGGGTTGTTGTCGGCCCGGGTTGTTGTCGGCCCGGGTTGTTGTCGGCCCGGGTTGTTGTCGGCCCGGGTTGTTGTCGGCCCGGGTTGTTGTCGGCCCGGGTTGTTGTCGGCCCGGGTTGTTGTCGGCCCGGGTTGTTGTCGGCCCGGGTTGTTGTCGGCCCGGGTTGTTGTCGGCCCGGGTTGTTGTCGGCCCGGGTTGTTGTCGGCCCGGGTTGTTGTCGGCCCGGGTTGTTGTCGGCCCGGGTTGTTGTCGGCCCGGGTTGTTGTCGGCCCGGGTTGTTGTCGGCCCGGGTTGTTGTCGGCCCGGGTTGTTGTCGGCCCGGGTTGTTGTCGGCCCGGGTTGTTGTCGGCCCGGGTTGTTGTCGGCCCGGGTTGTTGTCGGCCCGGGTTGTTGTCGGCCCGGGTTGTTGTCGGCCCGGGTTGTTGTCGGCCCGGGTTGTTGTCGGCCCGGGTTGTTGTCGGCCCGGGTTGTTGTCGGCCCGGGTTGTTGTCGGCCCGGGTTGTTGTCGGCCCGGGTTGTTGTCGGCCCGGGTTGTTGTCGGCCCGGGTTGTTGTCGGCCCGGGTTGTTGTCGGCCCGGGTTGTTGTCGGCCCGGGTTGTTGTCGGCCCGGGTTGTTGTCGGCCCGGGTTGTTGTCGGCCCGGGTTGTTGTCGGCCCGGGTTGTTGTCGGCCCGGGTTGTTGTCGGCCCGGGTTGTTGTCGGCCCGGGTTGTTGTCGGCCCGGGTTGTTGTCGGCCCGGGTTGTTGTCGGCCCGGGTTGTTGTCGGCCCGGGTTGTTGTCGGCCCGGGTTGTTGTCGGCCCGGGTTGTTGTCGGCCCGGGTTGTTGTCGGCCCGGGTTGTTGTCGGCCCGGGTTGTTGTCGGCCCGGGTTGTTGTCGGCCCGGGTTGTTGTCGGCCCGGGTTGTTGTCGGCCCGGGTTGTTGTCGGCCCGGGTTGTTGTCGGCCCGGGTTGTTGTCGGCCCGGGTTGTTGTCGGCCCGGGTTGTTGTCGGCCCGGGTTGTTGTCGGCCCGGGTTGTTGTCGGCCCGGGTTGTTGTCGGCCCGGGTTGTTGTCGGCCCGGGTTGTTGTCGGCCCGGGTTGTTGTCGGCCCGGGTTGTTGTCGGCCCGGGTTGTTGTCGGCCCGGGTTGTTGTCGGCCCGGGTTGTTGTCGGCCCGGGTTGTTGTCGGCCCGGGTTGTTGTCGGCCCGGGTTGTTGTCGGCCCGGGTTGTTGTCGGCCCGGGTTGTTGTCGGCCCGGGTTGTTGTCGGCCCGGGTTGTTGTCGGCCCGGGTTGTTGTCGGCCCGGGTTGTTGTCGGCCCGGGTTGTTGTCGGCCCGGGTTGTTGTCGGCCCGGGTTGTTGTCGGCCCGGGTTGTTGTCGGCCCGGGTTGTTGTCGGCCCGGGTTGTTGTCGGCCCGGGTTGTTGTCGGCCCGGGTTGTTGTCGGCCCGGGTTGTTGTCGGCCCGGGTTGTTGTCGGCCCGGGTTGTTGTCGGCCCGGGTTGTTGTCGGCCCGGGTTGTTGTCGGCCCGGGTTGTTGTCGGCCCGGGTTGTTGTCGGCCCGGGTTGTTGTCGGCCCGGGTTGTTGTCGGCCCGGGTTGTTGTCGGCCCGGGTTGTTGTCGGCCCGGGTTGTTGTCGGCCCGGGTTGTTGTCGGCCCGGGTTGTTGTCGGCCCGGGTTGTTGTCGGCCCGGGTTGTTGTCGGCCCGGGTTGTTGTCGGCCCGGGTTGTTGTCGGCCCGGGTTGTTGTCGGCCCGGGTTGTTGTCGGCCCGGGTTGTTGTCGGCCCGGGTTGTTGTCGGCCCGGGTTGTTGTCGGCCCGGGTTGTTGTCGGCCCGGGTTGTTGTCGGCCCGGGTTGTTGTCGGCCCGGGTTGTTGTCGGCCCGGGTTGTTGTCGGCCCGGGTTGTTGTCGGCCCGGGTTGTTGTCGGCCCGGGTTGTTGTCGGCCCGGGTTGTTGTCGGCCCGGGTTGTTGTCGGCCCGGGTTGTTGTCGGCCCGGGTTGTTGTCGGCCCGGGTTGTTGTCGGCCCGGGTTGTTGTCGGCCCGGGTTGTTGTCGGCCCGGGTTGTTGTCGGCCCGGGTTGTTGTCGGCCCGGGTTGTTGTCGGCCCGGGTTGTTGTCGGCCCGGGTTGTTGTCGGCCCGGGTTGTTGTCGGCCCGGGTTGTTGTCGGCCCGGGTTGTTGTCGGCCCGGGTTGTTGTCGGCCCGGGTTGTTGTCGGCCCGGGTTGTTGTCGGCCCGGGTTGTTGTCGGCCCGGGTTGTTGTCGGCCCGGGTTGTTGTCGGCCCGGGTTGTTGTCGGCCCGGGTTGTTGTCGGCCCGGGTTGTTGTCGGCCCGGGTTGTTGTCGGCCCGGGTTGTTGTCGGCCCGGGTTGTTGTCGGCCCGGGTTGTTGTCGGCCCGGGTTGTTGTCGGCCCGGGTTGTTGTCGGCCCGGGTTGTTGTCGGCCCGGGTTGTTGTCGGCCCGGGTTGTTGTCGGCCCGGGTTGTTGTCGGCCCGGGTTGTTGTCGGCCCGGGTTGTTGTCGGCCCGGGTTGTTGTCGGCCCGGGTTGTTGTCGGCCCGGGTTGTTGTCGGCCCGGGTTGTTGTCGGCCCGGGTTGTTGTCGGCCCGGGTTGTTGTCGGCCCGGGTTGTTGTCGGCCCGGGTTGTTGTCGGCCCGGGTTGTTGTCGGCCCGGGTTGTTGTCGGCCCGGGTTGTTGTCGGCCCGGGTTGTTGTCGGCCCGGGTTGTTGTCGGCCCGGGTTGTTGTCGGCCCGGGTTGTTGTCGGCCCGGGTTGTTGTCGGCCCGGGTTGTTGTCGGCCCGGGTTGTTGTCGGCCCGGGTTGTTGTCGGCCCGGGTTGTTGTCGGCCCGGGTTGTTGTCGGCCCGGGTTGTTGTCGGCCCGGGTTGTTGTCGGCCCGGGTTGTTGTCGGCCCGGGTTGTTGTCGGCCCGGGTTGTTGTCGGCCCGGGTTGTTGTCGGCCCGGGTTGTTGTCGGCCCGGGTTGTTGTCGGCCCGGGTTGTTGTCGGCCCGGGTTGTTGTCGGCCCGGGTTGTTGTCGGCCCGGGTTGTTGTCGGCCCGGGTTGTTGTCGGCCCGGGTTGTTGTCGGCCCGGGTTGTTGTCGGCCCGGGTTGTTGTCGGCCCGGGTTGTTGTCGGCCCGGGTTGTTGTCGGCCCGGGTTGTTGTCGGCCCGGGTTGTTGTCGGCCCGGGTTGTTGTCGGCCCGGGTTGTTGTCGGCCCGGGTTGTTGTCGGCCCGGGTTGTTGTCGGCCCGGGTTGTTGTCGGCCCGGGTTGTTGTCGGCCCGGGTTGTTGTCGGCCCGGGTTGTTGTCGGCCCGGGTTGTTGTCGGCCCGGGTTGTTGTCGGCCCGGGTTGTTGTCGGCCCGGGTTGTTGTCGGCCCGGGTTGTTGTCGGCCCGGGTTGTTGTCGGCCCGGGTTGTTGTCGGCCCGGGTTGTTGTCGGCCCGGGTTGTTGTCGGCCCGGGTTGTTGTCGGCCCGGGTTGTTGTCGGCCCGGGTTGTTGTCGGCCCGGGTTGTTGTCGGCCCGGGTTGTTGTCGGCCCGGGTTGTTGTCGGCCCGGGTTGTTGTCGGCCCGGGTTGTTGTCGGCCCGGGTTGTTGTCGGCCCGGGTTGTTGTCGGCCCGGGTTGTTGTCGGCCCGGGTTGTTGTCGGCCCGGGTTGTTGTCGGCCCGGGTTGTTGTCGGCCCGGGTTGTTGTCGGCCCGGGTTGTTGTCGGCCCGGGTTGTTGTCGGCCCGGGTTGTTGTCGGCCCGGGTTGTTGTCGGCCCGGGTTGTTGTCGGCCCGGGTTGTTGTCGGCCCGGGTTGTTGTCGGCCCGGGTTGTTGTCGGCCCGGGTTGTTGTCGGCCCGGGTTGTTGTCGGCCCGGGTTGTTGTCGGCCCGGGTTGTTGTCGGCCCGGGTTGTTGTCGGCCCGGGTTGTTGTCGGCCCGGGTTGTTGTCGGCCCGGGTTGTTGTCGGCCCGGGTTGTTGTCGGCCCGGGTTGTTGTCGGCCCGGGTTGTTGTCGGCCCGGGTTGTTGTCGGCCCGGGTTGTTGTCGGCCCGGGTTGTCGGCCCGGTTGTCGGCCCGGGTTGTTGTCGGCCCGGGTTGTTGTCGGCCCGGGTTGTTGTCGGCCCGGGTTGTTGTCGGCCCGGGTTGTTGTCGGCCCGGGTTGTTGTCGGCCCGGGTTGTTGTCGGCCCGGGTTGTTGTCGGCCCGGGTTGTTGTCGGCCCGGGTTGTTGTCGGCCCGGGTTGTTGTCGGCCCGGGTTGTTGTCGGCCCGGGTTGTTGTCGGCCCGGGTTGTTGTCGGCCCGGGTTGTTGTCGGCCCGGGTTGTTGTCGGCCCGGGTTGTTGTCGGCCCGGGTTGTTGTCGGCCCGGGTTGTTGTCGGCCCGGGTTGTTGTCGGCCCGGGTTGTTGTCGGCCCGGGTTGTTGTCGGCCCGGGTTGTTGTCGGCCCGGGTTGTTGTCGGCCCGGGTTGTTGTCGGCCCGGGTTGTTGTCGGCCCGGGTTGTTGTCGGCCCGGGTTGTTGTCGGCCCGGGTTGTTGTCGGCCCGGGTTGTTGTCGGCCCGGGTTGTTGTCGGCCCGGGTTGTTGTCGGCCCGGGTTGTTGTCGGCCCGGGTTGTTGTCGGCCCGGGTTGTTGTCGGCCCGGGTTGTTGTCGGCCCGGGTTGTTGTCGGCCCGGGTTGTTGTCGGCCCGGGTTGTTGTCGGCCCGGGTTGTTGTCGGCCCGGGTTGTTGTCGGCCCGGGTTGTTGTCGGCCCGGGTTGTTGTCGGCCCGGGTTGTTGTCGGCCCGGGTTGTTGTCGGCCCGGGTTGTTGTCGGCCCGGGTTGTTGTCGGCCCGGGTTGTTGTCGGCCCGGGTTGTTGTCGGCCCGGGTTGTTGTCGGCCCGGGTTGTTGTCGGCCCGGGTTGTTGTCGGCCCGGGTTGTTGTCGGCCCGGGTTGTTGTCGGCCCGGGTTGTTGTCGGCCCGGGTTGTTGTCGGCCCGGGTTGTTGTCGGCCCGGGTTGTTGTCGGCCCGGGTTGTTGTCGGCCCGGGTTGTTGTCGGCCCGGGTTGTTGTCGGCCCGGGTTGTTGTCGGCCCGGGTTGTTGTCGGCCCGGGTTGTTGTCGGCCCGGGTTGTTGTCGGCCCGGGTTGTTGTCGGCCCGGGTTGTTGTCGGCCCGGGTTGTTGTCGGCCCGGGTTGTT